>NW_027467651.1:80000-82500 GCF_046742065.1 Oratosquilla oratoria | reverse complement strand
ATTTATTTGAATAATAGGATATTTTGACGCAGCCTGATGGGATTTCTCCCTATCTTCTCTTTTTCTGCATGAGGGAACGGAGAGGGGGTGGGGGCGCCGATTAAGTGAAGCGGCCTTGCTGTGGATGTACAGTGTCTTGTTGGTTGCTTCTGACCCAAGGTAGTGTGCGGGATACAGGGGAGACCCGTCATCCATGAGGAGCTAAGAGGAGAGGAGGGAAAGGGTGGTGGAGGGGAGTGGAATAGGTGGGACTTGGCTACCTCCCTTATAAGGGGGAAAAAGCTCTTAGTATATAGAATAGAATAGAATATTTGTATAACAAGGAAACGACAGTGCCTGGAAAATAACAAATGTGCAAAAAGTTACTTGCAGGAAAGATTTAGGTCAAAACACAAATTATTGACTCTAAGCGAAGGGGACGGAAGAGGAAGAGAAAGTTAAAGAAAATTGTGTTACGTCATTGAGATAATTCATTTATAGAAAACGGGATGAAGGAAGACCAAGATCTAGACAAGAAGTTAGAGGAAGGAAAAGGGAGAAGGAAGAAGAAGGAGAATTACTTTTAAGCCTAATTTATATGAGCCATGTTAGACATTTAAGCCTAATTGACACATGGCTAGTTAATCTGAAGACTTGATGTTGACTGAAAGGTTTCGGGACCCCTTACGTACCAGTTGGCACTCTTTGTCTTATTCTGGCTGACGCCAGGGTGATTTTATTCGTTTGTGTGTCCCCTCCATCCTCTCTCCCTCTCTCTCGCTCCCCTCTTCCCCCCCTCTCTCTCTCTCTCTGTCTCTCTCTCTCTCTCTCTCTCTCTCTCACTCTCTCTCTCTCTCTCTCTCTCTCTCTCTCTCTCTCTCTCTCTCTCTCTCTCTCTCTCTTTTTCCTTCGTCAGCGAAGCGAATGTGTTATGGCTGCCCTTCTCTTTTTCTCTCATTTCTTCTTCTTCTTCTTCTTCTTCTTCTTCTTCTTCTTCTTCTTCTTCTTCTTCTTCTTTCTTGTTCCTCTTCATCTTCTTCTTCTTCTTCTTCTTGTTATTTCCTCTTCTTTCCTCTTCTTCTTTATGTTCTTGTTCTTATATTTTTCTTCCTCTTCGGCCTCCTTTTCCTCTTGTTCTTCATCCTCTTTTTCCTCTCCTTATTCCTCTTCTTTCTCTTTTTTTTATGAGAGTCTGTAGTTTTTGCCCCGACTAAAATCACTCGAAAATGAGTATTAATTAAGAAGAATGCGCATAAAGAAAACAAATAAGTCAACAAAACTAGGATTCAAGAGGAATCGAACGAAAAATCGACCGAAAGCCGAATGAAAAATTCTGGTGCAGTTTCTGTGTTAAAGACGATAGATGGAAAAAAAAAAAAAAAAAAAAAAAAAAATCGTAAAAATTTGATGAGGAACGACGTGAGGAAATTTGAATTTCTGAAAAGGGGGATGGGGGTGTGGGGAGGGCTACTTCGTGAGCGAGATAAAACGAAACAAAAATAAATAAAATCGTCATGGGAAAAAAAAAAAAGAGAACTAATGGGCAAAGTTGGGGGATAAAGGCACTCGAATGGAAAAGGAATGGGTCGAGGTGAGACTCGAATTGTCGTCTAAGGAGACGGAAAAGGAGTCTTAAAATGGACGGGGAAAAGGGTTGGGGACGCCCTTTTTTTTGTGCTTTTCTTTTCTTCCTCCTCCTCCTCCTCCTCGTTCACCTCCTGCTCGTCCTCCTCCTCCTCTTCTTCTTCTCTTTCTACCTCTTCTTCATCCACTACTTTGTCTTCTTTTCCATTCGTCTTCTTCTCCTTTGTCTTCTTCCTCTTCTACGTCTTCTACTTCTATGTCTCCTTTTTCTTCTTTTTCCTTTTCTTCTTCTTTCTCTTTTTCTTCTTCTATATACAGTACATCTTATTTTCTATTTATTTTTAGCCTATTTTTTTATTTTTTGTTTAATTTACTTTGATTATTTATTTTCTTGATCAATTATTTTATTAATTTGTATTATTACATTCATGCATTGATATATATATATATATATATATATATATGTATATATGTATATATATATATATATATATATATATATATATATATATATATATATATATATATATTATAAGTCTGTTGTGATTTCGCCCCGGCCAGTCCTCTGTGCACATGTGTGATTAACCTCGTTAGAGATCTCAGGGTCTTCTCAGTCCGTTTCCTGCCAGGCTGAGCTCGAACCGCCTCAGGTGTGGAGCTTGATGCAAGGCAGCGAGTCCGGATAAGGGCTTCCGGACCGGTGCAAAGGTAAATTGTGTTCTTGCAGACCTAGAAATCCGGGAGGAAAAGTGCCCGAAAGGGAAAACGGAGAACAGTTAACGATAGATGTATCAGTGATGATAGTAGTGGTGAGTTTTTGAGGATCTAAATGAGGATGAGTAGTTGCTTGAGGAAGATAAAGTAGTAGTAGAAGTAGTAGTAGTAGTAGTAGTAGTAGTAGTAGTAGTAGTAGTAGTAGTAGTAGTAGTAGTAGTAG
>NW_027467651.1:60000-72500 GCF_046742065.1 Oratosquilla oratoria | reverse complement strand
TTATGTGTGTTTGTGTGTGTACGTTTTATGTTCTAGATATATGAGAAGTCCATTTGTATGTTCGTGGGTGTTCAATTGAACAGATGTGCGTGTTATAGCAATTAAGAATTACGTTTACTCTCGTTTAATTGGGCTATTGGATATTGTTTCTCCAAGCTTTAGGGTATTCAAATGTTTTTCTAAAATTTCCTGTGGTTTGGATGTGCAATTTTTTTTCCTGATAGATCGTTGTTCTACCTATTTATTAACTGGATGGATAATTGCATTCTCTTTCTCTTTGTCTATCTATCTTTCTGACTCTCTTTCTCCCTCTATACCTATCTATCTATCTCTCTGACTTTCTCTTTCTCTCTACCTATATATCTCTATATCTTTCTATACATCTTTCTGACTCTCTTTCTCCCTCTCTACTTATCTCTCTCTCTTTATTTATCTATCTCTCTCTTTCTCTCTACCTATCTATCTATCTTTCTGACTCGCTTTCTCTCTCTCTCTCTGCTCGTTCCTAATTAAATTCCTTCAGTATTGATAATATGCTACAGGGATGAGTAATAACATATGACGGTAACCAGAATACAGGAAAATGTGCCAACAATTATGGAAGAGGATGATGTAGCCTCCTATATCCCCAAAAATCTCTTCACTTCTGGTCTCTGGAATAGATTTAATAACCATATAGGGAGCGCTGAAACTATCGGTTGTTTTAAGAGGAGGCTAGATAACTTTATAAATGGGAATGATAGAAGATAAGGCACATGGAACTGCCTAGTGTGGGCCTTATGGTCTCTTCCAGTCTCTTTCATTATGATCAGAGTAATCATAATTGAGACCCTTCCCCTTTCTTCCAGCGTTGATGTCATCATTAATGTCAATCTGTGTATGACGCCACGTTTATGATGTGGACTTCTGAGAACGTTCGTGTGTGTGTGTGTGTGTGTGTGTGTGTGTGTGTGTGTGTGTGTCTGTGTGCGTGTATTTCCCTAGTTGTATTTACCTAGTTGTATTTTATGGGAAGAGAGCTATGCTCGTAGTGACCCACTTTTGTATCTTTCAGCATACAGTTTGATCTTAAATTCTTGTATAGTTTTTGCACTCACTGTTTATTCCTTCAGTTTGATCCAGATATCTATCAATCTGTGTAGGAAGTTATTTTTTTCAGATCTCTTCTGTAACTATTCTTTTTAAGTTTCTTTTCGTGTTCTCTGGTTTTTCTTTTACCCCACTTTAATAAGTCATCTCCATCAAGGACTTCCATCCCTTTTATAATTCTGCATATGGTGTGTGTGTGTGTGTGTGTGTGTGTGTGTGTGTGTGTGTGTGTGTGTGTGTGTGTGTGTGTGTGTGTGTGTATATGTGTGTGTGTGTGTGTGTGTATATGTGTGTGTGTGTGTGTGTGTGTGTGTGTGTGTGTGTGTGTGTGTGTGTGTGTGTGTGTGCTACAACTGTATAATGTACGTAAATGAATAGTATGCAAAAAAAAAAAATGAGACAGGCAATTCATGTGCTACGCCAGAAATATTTACCATACAGTGAAATTATATTTCTGGGCATATATACTGTGTACATATACAAGTATAATCGAAAACCAGTGAGTCAGATCACTGATAAAAAAGAAACAAAAAAGTGGAAAGAAACAAGTCAACAAAGAAAAAATGAAAGAATGGAGAGGGTGAGTCAGGGTAGAAGGTCGAAGAAGAGCAAACATGACCGTGAGAATTGGCAAACAAACAAAATGTGTGTGTGCCTGTATATGTGTGAGTGTGTGTGTGCCTGTATATATATATATATATATATATATATATATATATATATGGGTGTGTGTGTGTGTGTGTGTGTGTGTGTGTGTGTGTGTGTGTGTGTGTGTGTGTGTGTGTGTGTGTGTGTGTGTGTGTGTATGTGTGTGCGCGTGTGGGTTTATGTGTGTGTGTGTGTATGTGTGTGTGTACGTATGTGCTTGCGTTATCGTAAGGAAAGTTCTTGGGTATCTTATAAGAGGGAACGACAAGAACAAGGAGAAGGAACAAGGAGAAGGGAGGGAGGAGGAAGAGGAGGAGGAGGAGGAGGAGGAAAATGAGGAGGAGGAGGAGGAAGAGGAAGGGAAAGAGGTGGAGGACCTCTGTTCAAAAAGTATTCGACCTTTGCTCGTAAAAAAAAAAACACTCGTATCCAGATACAACAAAATTAAGGTCGGATAATTTTTGGACAGCCCTTGTGTATAGAGAAAACTAAAAAAGTTATTGCAAACCAATAGAAAACCGGGAAATGAAAATAACTGAATAGAAATGAAAATAAGTGAAAAGAAACGAAATGCGTTTTTTATATATTTTTTCATTCTATGAAAAGAAACGAAACGCGTCTTTATGTCTTTATTTGTTTGTTTATTTATCTATTTACTTATTTATTTATTTATTTATTTATTTATTTATTGGTCACGTACACCTTGCGATCTCTCAAAATTAATACTTTTAGAAAATCGGGAAACAAAATAAAGCATTTGGAGAATTTAGGTAGAGATATATACTGGCTAGCCCCTTTGTAATGTTGGCCAGTTTATCTCTTGAGCCTTGAATAAGGTTTAAGGCATCGTACCCTCCTTTGGGGGAGTTACAAGTGGTCTCCCCCCCCCACTGTTTTTTAAGGGATAAATGTTAACAGAATGGGGGCGCCCTCGGGTGTGTGGGGGGAGGGGGGAGGGGGCGATGAAGAGGAAATAAAAGTGTTAGAAAGAGAGGGAGATGGAAGGGGGGAAGGGGAGTGGGGAGCGATAGTGGTTTTTGAAAATCCTCCCTATTGGTTAAAAAATTTACAGCGAAGTGAGGGTTGAAAGCAGAGCGAGAAAAGTGAGAGGAAATGAAGAGCGAGGAGGAGGAGGAGGAAGAGCTGGGGTGGGGAAGAAAGAGGGCGGCGAGGAGGAGGAGGAGGGGAGGGGAAGAAAGAGGGCAGTGAGGAGGAAGAAGAGGAGGAGGTGTGGAGGAGGAGGAGACGTGTAGAGATAGAAAAGGATGAAGAAGAGCATGAGAGTAAAGGGGAGATAAAGAAGGAGGAGGAAATCAAGAACAAGAAGAAGGAGAAGGAAAGGGGAGTGGAAGGAGGATGACGAAGACAAGGAGGAGGAGGAGGGTGAGATTGAAAGGTAGGAAAGGATGAGGAAACATAGGAGAGATAAGGGGAGACAAGAAGGAAGGAGGAAATCGAGAACAAGGAGAAGGAGAATAAGGGTGGCGAGGATGAGGAGGGTGAGATTGAGAAAAAGAAAAGGATCAGGAAGAACATGAGAATAAAGAGGAAACAAGGAGGAAGGAGGAAATGAAGAGTGAGGATGATAGGAGGAGGGAAGGGGAATGGTAGGAGGATGGCGAGGAAGAGGAGGAGGAGGAGGAGGAGGGTGAGATTGAGTGGTAGAAAAGAATGAGGAAGAACTGGAGAATTAAGGACAGAAGGAAGAAGGAGAAAATAAAGAGCAAGGAGGAAGAGGGTGAATCTGAGAAGTAAAAAAGGATGAGGAAGAACATGAGAATTAAGACGAGAAAAATAGAAAGGAGGGAATCAAGAGCTAGAAGGAGGAGGAGGAGGAGGAGGAGAAGGAGGAAAGGGGACGAAGAGGAAGGAAGAAATGAAGAGCCAGGAGGAGTAAGATAAGAGCAGCGAGGAGGAGGAATAGGGGGCGAGGAGGAGTGTGAGGTTTAGAAGCTGAAAACGATAAAGAAGAGGAGGAGAGGAAAGAGGAGGAGAAGGAGGAGAAAGGGTGTGAAATTAAGAGTTAGGAAGGGACAAGGAAGAGGAGGAAGAGGAAAGGGGGGACCAAGGAGGAAGGAATAAGGGAAGAAAGGCCAAGAAGAAGTAAGTTGAGGAAGAGGAATAGGAGAAAGAAGAATTAAAGATAATATGTGGAATAGAGAAAGAGGAGAAGAAAGAGAATGAGAGATAATGAAATTGGGAATGAGTAAAAACATGAGGAGGATGGAAAGGGGGAGGGTGCGGGGGGGAGGTTGGGGGAGGTGTTGACAAGGAACTGGGAAGACTGAAGGGGGTATCAGCTAAATTAGGGGTTAATTAGGAGAAGAAGGAAAGAGAATGAAGGAGGAGGAGGAGAAGGAAGAACGGGGAGTAAGAAGGAGGAAGAGAAGGAAGAAGGGAGAGTAGGAGGAAAGAAGAAGGGAGAGTAGGAGGAAGAAAAGGAAGAAGGGAGAAAAGGAGACAGGGGAAGAGAAGGAAGAGGGTAGAGTAGGAGGAAGAGAAGGGAGAAAAGGAGAAAGGAGGAGGAAGAGGAAGAGAAAAAAGAAGGGAGAGTAGGAAGAAGAGAAGGAAGAATGGAAAAAAAAAGAAAGGAGGAGGAGGAGGAAGAGAAGGGAGAAGAGAGAAAAGGAGAAAAGAGGAGATGGAAGGGGGAAGAGTAAGAGGAAGGAGAAGAAAGGAGGAAGAATGGGGGGGGGAAAGGTGCAGGAAAAAGGAGGACCATGAGGAAGGGGGAGGAAGGAGGAGAAGTAGGAGAAAATAGGAAGAAAAAGGAGAAAGAAGAGCAAGGGAAATAATGGAAAAATTTGGTGGAGGAAGAGGAGGATGAAAGGAGGAGAAGGAAGGAGGAAGACTATGAGGAAGAGGGAGGAACAGACACCAAGAAAGAAGAAAACTGCTTTGGTTGAGAGGGTCAGAAACCAGAGGAGGAGGAGGAGGAGGAGGAGGAGGAGGGGGAGGGGGAGGGGTGGAGGAAGGGGAGGGGGTGGAGGAGGAGAAGTAAACATTGAACAAGAAACTAAGGACAATGGGAAGAGAAAAAGGCTGAGGTCATCGGCAGGTGTATTGGGAGGCTGACAAAGGGATGTACCCACAAAGGATACGATACTTGTGAGCGAAGAAGTCCTACGAAAGGCCGAGGACTTGGAATAAGGAAGGATGAACGATCTGCAGGGAAGAACACTGGGGGCTAATCCCCTCCCCCTTTTTATGGGGGGGAGGTGGGATAGTGTGGGTTTGGGGAGTTCCTGCCATCGAAGCAACGGACCACTGGTGGCGTCATCGGAAGCGTGCTGGTCTCGCATTTGCTTATTTGTGGGTTCGATTCCCGCACTCCTCTCTGATTTCCACCAGTGACTGTTACTTGCCACCAACAGTCCATAAAGCGCATAATAGGGTATAGGTGACGGCTTTGGCCGCAGCTACTCAGCTCCTCCTGGTGTACTCTTCACACACACACACACACACACACACACACACACACACACACACACACACACACACACACACACACACACATTCGCACACACATATGCACACACACATACAAACACACACACACACACACACACACACACACACACACACACACACACACACACACACACACACACACACACACACACACACACACACACACACACATACACACACATACACGCACACACCCACTCACACAATCACACACATGCACACACACACACACACACACACACACACACACACACACACACACACACACACACACACACACACGCACACACACATACACACACACATACAAACGCGCGCGCGCATATAAGTATTTCACCCACGTCTTCATACATATCTTGAGCAATTTACAAGCGACATGACCAAATGTCAAAGTGACAAGAAGTGATGAAAAAGAATGCGAAAATATATTTCACTTATGGAAAGAGGAATCTGGGGTAGAATGTAACAAGCACGACAAGAAAAGAAAAAAATGTAAGGTATATCAAATAGTAAAGAAATTTATATTCCGTATGATGATCTGTCTATGACTCTCTCGACGGACTGCTAACTCGGTGGTCCTGAGGTTGATCCTCTCCCAGGGCTGAAAAGGCGTTACAGCGCTGAAAACTGCGCCTGTTCCCATGGGCAAGTGTTGTGATGTATATACTGTATGTGTGTGTGTGTGTGTGTGTGTGTGTGTGTGTGTGTGTGTGTGTGTGTGTGTGTGTGTGTCTGTGTATCTGTAAAAGATCACTGTGTTAGCCATGTATCGGGGTATATATGAGCTTTTAGCTTTCATCTGGGATGGTAGTAGCTGTCGATCACGGGTCATGCATGTAATCCAAGGTCAAAGAGAATCGCAGCACAAACATCCGAAGAAAAGAAAATAGATAGAGAGAGACAGGGATGAAATGCTCGTGAAAAGGCCAAGAAAAAAGAAAAGCAAAAAAAAAAAATTTAAACATGAGATGAAGATGTACGAAATGATGACGTGTGTGTGTGTGTGTGTGTGTGTGTGTGTGTGTGTGCGTGTGTGTGTGCGTGTGTGTGCGTGTGTGCATGTGTGTGTGGGGGGGGTGTGGATGGATGTGTGTATGTGGGTGTGTGGATGGGTGTGTGTTTGTGGGTGTGGGTGGGTGGGTGAGTGGGTATTGTGTGTGTTGGTCGAGGGCTAATAATACACACTGTAGGTTCTTAAGTACATTCAGCCTTAAACACTAACACAGTTACAAGAAGAGACAATATAATAACAGAGTCAAAGCTAGCGCCCATGCGTGACTCCGCGTCCCCTCTAGTCTCTCACTCAAGCACTGTTGCTAAGCACCTATGCATGCCTACCCCGGGCATGCGAGTTGCCACATGTCGCCAGACGGGGATATCAATAACCCACACCTCCCTTCCCCCTTTCGCGCCCGCAGACTTTAGTCACGGGCGGACAATCTGCGCTGGAGTCTCTTGGAGCGACGCAAATCAGCAGGCGGGTCCTCGCTATGGGCCTCGTGTGGATGGGAAGGGGTGCAGGTGACAGGTCGCAAGAAGTGGCGGTTACGCTGCAACACGCGGCCACTTGTGGTGCGTATTTCATAGGTCCTGGCTTTGCCAACGCGCATGACAATGCCGACCTTGTCCCAGCGGTGGGTCTTCGGGTCCTGGAGCCGAACGTGCTGGCCGATATACAGCCTGGAGAGTTCACGTGCATGGCTGTCATACCGAGCTGCAGCATCCTTGGCCTGGGTTGCTGCGCGGCGGTCGCATTCCTCCGCTTTGGTTTGCCACTCCGTGGAGAAAGCATCTGGGTGGGCCGGAACGCAGGAGCGGAGGGGGTGGCCATATAACACCTGAGCTGGGGAACGACCAGTGAAGTTGGGAGTGTTCCGCAGTTCCAGGAGGCCTCGGTCGAATTCCTCGCAATCTATGTTGCCTGAAGGGGCCACCTTGAGGATGAGGTGCTTGATGGCCTTCACGGCGGCCTCGGCATGGCCATTGGATTGCGGGTAGTGAGGTGATGTGACAATGTGTCGCACACCCCATCGTGCTGCAAAGCTCCTGAACTCCTGGCTTGTGAACTGGGGGCCTCCGTCTGTTCGCAAGCGGAGGGGGACACCAACCTCCCGGAAGTAGTTGCAGAACATGCGGATGGTGTTGGACGACGTCGTATCGCCTTTGCAAGGGACGACCACAGGCCAGCCGGAGAGTCTGTCAGCGATGACAAGGAATGACTTGCCTGCAACTGAGAAGAAGTCCGCTGAGACAGACTCAAAGGGCCTTGTTGGGTGGTCGTCGCTGAGTATGGGTTCCTTCTGCTGGCTAGGTTGGAGATACTGGCAGGGTTCACACGACTGGACCGTGTTTGCAATGTCCGAATTGATGCCTGGCCAGAAGACAGTTTGACCTGCCCGGCGTTTTGTCGCCTCCACGCCCCTGTGGCTATCATGAAGACGGGCCAGGATGCGGCGGCGAAGGGCGTTAGGAACCACAATTCTCATGCCGTAGAGGACGAGGTCACCATCGGCATGGAGGTTATCCCGAATTTTCCAGTATGGGAGCAAGGGCCTAGGAAGGGCATAGCGGTCCGAGGGGAATCCGGACGTCACACAGCGATGCAATTGGACGTAGTCTGGGTCAGTCCTAGCTGAGTCACGTAACTCCTCCAGAGTCCTATCTTCATCTACGTGGGACTCTGTCACAGCTCTCACCGTGGCTATCGTATGTAGAGATGCAATGGAGTCGGTGCAGAGTGTGTGGTCTTCCGGCGCTGGGTAGCTCACTGGGGCACGGGATAGGGCGTCCGGGATGCGAAGATCCTTTCCGGCACGCCATACTGCTGTGAAGATGTATGGGGACACCTTCTCCTTCAGGCGCTGGAGACGTGGGTTCTCCACTGCGTCCAAAGTGTAGCTGTTCAGGATGGGAACCAGGGGGCGATGGTCGGTCATCAACGTAAAATTCTGAAGTCCCATCAAGTAATATTTGCATTTGAACATCGCCCAGACGGCGGCGAGTAATTCTAACTCGATGGTGGCATATCTAGTCTCCGCCTCCGTCAAGAAACGGGAACCGCATTGGATTAGGCGTAGGCGTCCGCTGCCGTGGTCCTGTAGTAATGCAAAACCAATGCCGTTAAGCCGAGATGCATCCGTCTGGAGGATAGTTTGCAGGGTTGGATCGAATGAGGCGAGAATTGGGGGGTCGATGAGGGCGGCTTTCACCCGTCGGAATGCCTCGTCATGATCCGGTGTCCAGAGAAATTGTCTCTTAGGGCTCATCAGGGGCCGGAGAGGTTGGGCAGCTGCGGATATCTCCGGGGTGAATTCAGCCAACTGGTTAACGAGACCCATAAAGGACCTAAGGTCTGTTAAATTTGCAGGAGTTGGAAAGTCCCTGATAGCAATCACTTTGTCTTGGTCAGCAGCGATACCTGCCACTGACAATGTGAATCCGCAGAAAATCCACCTTAGGCGCGGCGACCTTAAATTTTTCCTTATTAATGGTGATGCCAAATTCACGACATCTGGTGAGGACTTGGTGGATGCGGGTAAGGTGAGTGGTGTAGTCGGCATCGTAAAGGAGGATGTCGTCCACCACTTTGACGCAATTCTTGACACCTTGCAGTGCAATGTCACCTCGTAGGCAGTAGGCATCGCCTGTTGCTGCAAATCCCATTGGTCCTCTGCAATATTGGACTCTACCATGTGGAGTTATAAAGGTGGTAAGGTGTCTGTCCTCTTCGGCGAGTTCGATCTGCCAGTAGCCGCAGAGAGCGTCCATGGTCGTGAAGTAACGAGCTGAGGTCGGTACGCTACGTACAGCATCAAAGGGTGTGGGCGACGGATGGGGTGGGCGAGCCACCTGTGCGTTAAGTTTGGACAGATCCGTCGTAATCCTCACACCTCCATTTGGTTTAGCTACGGCGACAAGTGGGTGGCACCATTCTGAAGGTTCGTCGCCAGCCGGTCGAATAATCCCTTGAGAGACCATGGACTCGAGCTCGTCCTTGACGTGGTCTCTGAAAGCCAGGGGAATTTGCCGGGGTGTATGGATTGCAAAAGGCACAGCATTATCCTTCAGGTGGATTCGCATTGGTGATCCCACCATGGGCTTAAGTGGTGTGGACTGAAGAGCTGCTTTAGCCACCAGAACGTCCTTAAACTCCTTTAAGAAGTACTCCTTCACGTCTGAGGGTGGTGTGGAGGCAGAGAATGGGAGTTCCACACACTTCTTAACGTGCTTCACCTCCAATATTGGCTTAGGGAATTCCTTGGGAATAATGGCCAATGCCTTGCAGTGGCTGAAGGAGAGGAGTGGGGTCTGGATGTCCTTGTGTACTCGGATCTGAGCAGAGCACGACCGCTTACCTAAAGTAAGGGTAGCCGTGAGCGTGCCAAGGGCAGGAGTCATTTCAGATCCGTCGGCTGTGAGTGTGGTGGTCTGCGGGGAAGCGTGTAGTGTCCTTGTTGAAATGGAAAGGTTTCTCAAGTGCTGTGGTCCTATCACAG
Organism: Oratosquilla oratoria; assembly: GCF_046742065.1. Lineage (NCBI taxonomy): Eukaryota > Metazoa > Arthropoda > Malacostraca > Stomatopoda > Squillidae > Oratosquilla > Oratosquilla oratoria. The sequence goes on along the minus strand of NW_027467651.1, from coordinate 62,796 downwards.
TGATATCCGCACCGGTGTCTGGGATCATCTGCAGTATGACGATTTACCACCGTGTGTGATAAGGACGCTGACGTGTTGAGGCACCGCAGGGCTGGGGCTAGGAGACATCACTCGACGGCAGGACGGCTGTGGGGTTGGCGGGTGTTCCGAAACATGTCCACCGCCAGATACTGAAACACCTCGCTTGTGTTTCTGACGAGTCTCCTGCTTGCAATAAGTGTCGAAGTGACCGATACGGGAACAGAGGCGGCACTGGGTCTTGCTAGCGGGACATTTGATCGTGGAAGGAAAGTGTCCCTGCCGACCACAGTTGCGGCAGGTAGCCTGAGCCACAGGCATGCTCCTGGCTCATGGTGCCTAGCACAGCACTGGCATGGGTCCGTTGCCTTCGATATCGGTTGCTTAGGGGTTTGCCTGAGGAAACTTTTCTGCTTCTTCCTTCTTTGGTGGTGGGTCAATGCTCTTACTTGTGCAGGTTGGGCACGAATATCAGACGTAGCACACCTGGCTGCTTCATAGGAGCGGCATGTATTGACCATGTCCTGCAGTGAGCACTTGTCGTCCAGGGATATGAGTCGCTGAATCAACTCATCATCCCGAACGCCCATAATAATCACCGACTTCAACTGAGTCTCTTCGCAAATTGGCGATTTACCAGGGCATATGTCGATCTCCTCGGCACTGCGACGCAACCTTACGTAGAAATCTGCAAATGTTTCGCCTTCCATCTGCCTGCAGCTAAGCAATCCCCTCCTCCGTATTGCCTCGTTCCGCAAGCCCTTGATGTGTACTTCCAGAGCAGCGACCACCTCATCGACGGTCTTGTCTGTAGAGGGAGGTATTTGCAGGGTATGCTCTAGGACACGTTGTGTTTCAAGGGTGAGACACATACGTAATTGTATGAGCTGCTTCTCATGGGGTAAGCTATACAGGTCGACCATGGTAGCGTAATCTTGCCAACGTCGCTTCCATTCGCGGAACAATTGGTAGGTGGCATCTGGTTTAAGTGGAGGTGGCGTCTGAGCAGTGGCCTTTTGAGTGGGTGGAGGAAGCGGGGGCTGGCGATGACGGATGTCATCGGAGGCTGCAAGGTGCTCTGGGGGAGAGTGAGCGGGTTGCCGTTCCGGGTTTATCAATTTGAGCAGGGCTTCAAATCTAGCCTGGTCTTCTCGTCGTCTGCGTTCGTCTTCTGCTAACCTCGTCTCTTCAATCCATTTCACGAGGGAAAGCATGTCTGTCGGTGTGGTCGGTGGGAAGGATGCGGCCTGTTGCTCATCGGAAAGATCTGGCTGCATCTCTTCCTCCTCTTGCTCGATTGCTCCTGAACGAGTATTAGGCATTTCGCTAGAATAAAGCTAATAGTGTGGGCCCGTAATGCGCGGATGAGTACCCGTAATGAGCGGGTGAGTACGTAAGCTGGCGGGTACCTGGGGCCCAGTAGGCCTGCGGGCGTGTAAGCGAGGGAAAGTATCGCGCACACGTCCTGCCAATGTTCAATACAAGCGCCTCCTACCGACAAAGAGGCAGCAAGATTTCCACAAATACCACTCACAATGCACTGCGACACTATACGGGGAGGCACTATAAACCACACGTGTAAGCACTAGACACTATACGAGAAGGCTCCAAGCATATACGCAGAATGCATGAAGTAGATGAGCGCAATATGGCGGCGGAGCACTGCCAGTCACTAACGAACACGTGCATACGATGCCGTCGTTTGAAACACTTATGTTCTACGTACGAGCGTGTAACTCTGTCACTGGGACTGCACACGTTCGTGAGCCCTTGTCGCACACAATTACGATATGTGGGTCACGGTACACCAAAATAATGCAGGACACGGTACACCAGAATAATGCATGTATAGGCTGAGTTCATTGCGTTGCACTGCCCTGTATGCACTGTCAATGTTGTATATCTCACTGCGCCATGTGTGTGTTGGTCGAGGGCTAATAATACACACTGTAGGTTCTTAAGTACATTCAGCCTTAAACACTAACACAGTTACAAGAAGATACAATATAATAACAGAGTCAAAGCTAGCGCCCATGCGTGACTCCGCGTCCCCTCTAGTCTCTCACTCAAGCACTGTTGCTAAGCACCTATGCATGCCTACCCCGGGCATGCGAGTTGCCACATGTCGCCAGACGGGGATATCAATAACCCACAGGTATGTGGATGGGTGTGTGGATGGGTGTGTGTATATGGGTGTGGGTGTCGGTGTATGCGGGTACTCGTGGCCATATATCTGTCTCTCTTTCTCTCCCTCTCCCTCTTCCTCAGTCCCTCCCTCCCTCACTCCCTCCCTCTCTCTCTTTTTGTCTTTCTCTTTCTCACTCTCTTCCTCTCTCTCTCTCTCCCTCCTTCCCTCCCTCGCTCTCTCCCTCTCTCTCTTTCTTCCTCTTCCTCTCTTTCTCTTCCTCTCTCTCTCTTTTCCTCTCTCTCCCTCTCTCCCTCTCTCCTCTTATCTCTACTTTTCTCTGTGGCCTTTGTTCCCTTGCCCTCCTCCCGTTTTCTGTTGTAGAACCGCCACCGAAAATGGCCAACGAATAATTGTTTTATCCCGAGATTGCTTTAACATTTTCCTGTGCACTATTTACAAATTCGTACATACCGTTATTGTGTGCAGTATTTGTTTTAGCGTTCTAGGAACTAGCAATAGAAATTGGAATGGGATGGTTAGATCCCCCATTTTTTGGGTGGGGTAGGGGTGGTGGGAAGGGGTCAACTTTTTTTTAATTTGGAAGTGAAATGTCACTCCCACGGGCTTTGGGAGTGACATATCACTAAAAT
>NW_027467651.1:40000-42500 GCF_046742065.1 Oratosquilla oratoria | reverse complement strand
ATTCGAGAACCAGGAGGAGTAGCAGGAAGAGGAATTCGAGAACCAGGAGGAGAGGGAAGAGGAGGAGGAGAAGGAGGGGAGTAGGAGGAGGAGGACGGGGAAGAGGAAGTCGAGGACCAGGAGGAGTAGGAAAAAGGAGAAAAGGAAGTTGAAAAACAGGAGGAGGAGGAGGAGGAGGAAGAGGTGGTGATGGTGGTGATGGTCCTGGTCGTGATGGTGATGGTGGCGGTGGTGATGATGGTAGTGGAGGGAGGAAGGTACGAAAAAACGAAGAAATAGCAAACGAAGAGACAAATAATAAAGTAAGGAAGGAAACAAAGAGAAAACGAAAAAAAATGGTAGAATTGGAATAAGAAATCGAAAAAGAAATTAAGTAAGGGAGAAAATGTGGGGGAGGATTTTGGTGGGAGTTAGAGAAGACCAAATGCACAGGTTCGAATCCTGGCCACAGCACAGAGGTACGGTATGGAATCCAGGGTGCACAATGATCCTCAGGTGTCAAATATATATATATATATATATATATATATATCTATATATATATATATATATACATATAAACAGTATATATGTATGTATATATAATGTATATATATATATATATATATATATATATAAACAGTATATATATACATATATATACATATATACTATATATATGTGTATATATATATATATATACATATATACAGTATATATATATTTGTGTATATATATATACATATACATATATATATACATATGCATATACATATACATATACATATACATATACATATATGGGGTTTGTGTGGGGGGGGTGTGCGTGGGGGTGGGGGTGGGGGTGCATTTCTGTCCTTTCTCAAGGCACCGTGGTCAAGGTAGTTCGTGACCTCCCCCGGACTGAGGGGGTTACAAAGAGTGGACAAAGAAAGGGAACGGACCAAAGAGGTCATGAGGAGAGAGACCGAGGAAGCAAAGAGGCTGTGGAAGAGAGGCAGGTGAAGGGGAGGTAACGAGACACGGCAGAGGAGAGGAAGAGGGAATTAAGATAAATAACAAAGAGAGCAAAGTAAGAGGATAAAGACCTTGATGGAGAGGAGGAAGAGGAAGAAGAGGAGAGAGGATCCCAAGCATAAGTGAAAATAAAAGTGACAAGATAAAAAAGCAGAGGAGGAGAGTTGTGAGGAGGAAGAAGATGACGAGAGGGAAGTTTGAATAGAGGAAAGAAGGAGCGAAGGAAAGGGAAGAGGTAAAGCGAGGGAGCATCAAAGGAAAGGGGACAAAGGGGAAGAAGAAAAAGAAAAAGAAGAAAAAGAAGAAGTAAAAGAAGAAGAAGAAGGAGAAGAAGAAGAAGAAGAAGAAGAAGAAGAAGAAGAAGAAGAAGAAGAAGAAGAAGAAGAAGAAGAAGAAGAAGAAGAAGAAAGAAAAAGAAAAAAGAAAGAAGAGAAAAGAAAAAGAAAAAAAAATAAGAAAAAATAAAGAAAATGAAAAAAGAATGAAGGAAAAAAGAAAAAAGAAAGAAAAAGAAAAAAGGAAAACAAAGAAAAATATAAAGAAAAGAAAAAGGAAATTAAGAAAAAGAAAAAATAAATAAAAAGGAAAAGAAAACAAAAAATTAAAGAAAAAAAAAGAATGATGGAAAAAAGAAAGAAAGAAAAAGATAAATAAGAAAAAATAACAGAAAAGAAATTTAGAAAAAGAAAAAATAGAAAAAAGAAAAAGAGAAAGAAAGGAAAAAGATAAAGAAAAAAGAATGAAGGAAAAAGAAAAAGAAAAGAAAAGAAAAAAGAAATAAAAAAAAAGGAAAAGAAAAAGAAATTAAGAAAAATAAGTAAAAAATTAAAAAGAATACATAGAGAAAAAAGAAATAAAGAAAAAGAATAGAAGTAAGGAAGGAAGGAAGGGAGAAAGGAAAAGGGAGGAAACAAGAGAGGAAGGAGAAGAAAGGAGAAGAGGAAGAATGCGTTAAGGAGGCAAGAATAGAGGAAAGAGGGAATAGGAAGAGTAATAAAGGACAAAGAAGAAGAGGAATGCGTTAGAGAGGCAAGAGGAGAGGAAGGAAGAAAGAGGAGGAGGGAAAGACGTCGAGAAAAAATAAACACAAGAAACGGAGGCAAAGAACAGAGTATTAATTCCACTTGTTTGAGGAAGGAGTCGGGAAGGGGAGGGGGAAGAGTAGGGGAAGAAGGGGGAGGGGAGTCCTCTCAACTGTAGGTAAAAATATTTAGAACAAATTACTTTATATGAAATATAGCCGCGGATTCAAAAACGGGTCAAAACGATGCTTTCATACTTACGTGGTCTCCGTCTCGCCTCCACTTAAACCACTCCTTAAGAAAAAAAAAACTTATGATATATCGTATAGCTTCCATGAAATCTATAAAATCCTCTTGGGTATTGTAGGGCTTCGACTAAGGGGGGTTGGGGGGAGGGGGGAGGGGGGGAGGAGTGGTAGCTGGCTGGCAAAAAGCCCAGATTGGCTGACCCCTGCCTAGAAGAGAGAGTTCCTCTGTTTTAC
>NW_027467651.1:25000-32500 GCF_046742065.1 Oratosquilla oratoria | reverse complement strand
ACCTATGAGGAAAGATGCATACATATAGCAAGGCCGTTTTTCCCCTTACAAGGGAGGTAGCCGAAGTCAAAGGCATAAATCCACTCCCACCCATTTCATCCCCACTCATTCCACCCCCATTCCTCACCACTCCCTCCCTATTTTCTTGGCTCCTGGAAACAATGAGACTAAGATAATAAAAGAATACAATACACATGATGTATTTTACTGTAAAAATATATACTATAGACATAGGAACTGAATGAAAAAAAAACATGAATACAGAGACAGCATTATTAGTTCAAACACTGAATAAACACGGGGAAATCTGTACAAAAAACTAAGTAAACATGATTGTGTGGAAGAGCTGTTGTACAGTTTGGCCTTAAAGCTCGTTTCCAGACATTCCTAAGATAATTACCTAGGATCGCGTGATAATCCCCGTGGAACACTCACATTTTATTAATGTTAAGAATACTTGTTGCATGTTTGTAGGCTATATACATACCATGGTACCTCTTCAGTATATATTTCTCTCATTCCTTCTCACTCTCTCTCTCTCTCTCTCTCTCTCTCTCTCTCTCTCTCTCTCTCTCTCTCTCTCTCTCTCTCTCTCTCTCTCTCTCTCTCTCTTCTCTCTCTCTCTCTCTCTCTCTCTCTCTCTCTCTCTCTCTCTCTCTCTCTCTCTCTCTCTCTCTCTCTCTCTCTCTCTCTCTCTCTCTCTCTCTCTCTCTCTCTCTCTCTCTCTCTCTCTCTCTCTCTCTCTCTGTCGTGAAAACTTGCTGTATGTCAGTAAGATATATCCCTACAATAGTACCTATGTCTGGCGAATGAGCTAATATAATTGCGGTAATAACTTTCTTAGGCACCTTCTGTGCATGTGCACGAGGACAGTAAACATAATTGGTTGTTTGTAACATTCAAGAGGATACAATTTGGGCCTCATTCAAGGAAATTTTCAAAGTGAATTAAAAAAAAAAAAAAAAAATGGACGAAGGTTGGCACAGGTTGAGCCAGAAATGGGCGGAGGAAGGACGTGCACACCAACAAGAGTGGAAAAATGAATTTGATGATGAGGATGAATGTGATGAATTAGTACAAGGAGACACAGTAACCATTGCCGGAAAGAAGTTATTCAAGACACACACACACACACACACACACACACACACACACACACACACACACACACACACACACACACACACACACACACACACACACACACACACACACACACACACACACACACACACACACACACACACACACACACACACACACACACACACACACACACACACACACACACACACAGAAAAAAAATAATAGTAATAATAATAATAATAATGATAATAATAATAATAGTAATAATGATAATAATAATGATAATAATGATGATAATAGTAATAATAATAATAATAATGATAATAATAATAATAGTAATAATGATAATAATAATGATAATAATGATGATAATTATAGTAATAATAATAATTGTAATAATAATGATAATGATAACAATAATAATAATGATAATAATAATAATAATAATAATAATAGTAGTAATAATAATGATAATAGTAATAATAATAATAATGATAATGATAATGATAAACGAGACCATAGCTACAAGGCTGCTAACAGGAATAGAAGATTTCAAGAAAGTTATTATAATAGTAATAATGATCATAATAATGATGATAATGATAATAACAATGATGAAAATAATGATAATTGTAATAATGATGATCGTAATAATGGTGATGATGATAATAATAAAACGAAATAAAATATCTGCTCCTCCTCCACTAGAGGGCACCTCCCAAAGTGGAGGCTTTGGAGGAGGAGGGATCGAGCTGGTCGCTGAGTCGAGGAGGACATCAGGTCCTGATGGATGGACGGGGGAAGGGGGGGAGGGGGGATGAAGGCGGGAGGTCCCGTTATGTCCATTAGAAGCAAGTGCTCCCTGATTATTCGCCAATTTGCTCCGGTAAATAGGAAAAATGGGTGGGGCTGACTGAGTGACTATCTCATTCTCTCTCCCTCTCTTTCTCTCTCTCTCTCTCTCTCTCTCTCTCTCTCTCTATCTCTATCTCTCTCTCTTTCTCTCTCTCTCTATCTATCTATCTATCTATCTCTTTCTCTCTCTCTCCCTCTCTCTCTCATTCTCATTCTCTCTCTCCCTCTCTCTCTCCCATTCTCTCTCTCTTTCTCTCGCTCTTTTTCTCTCTCACATTATCTCTTCCTCTTTCTCTCTGTCTCGTTCTATCCCTACTTCTCTTTCTGTCTCTCTCTCACTCTCTCCCACACCCACACTTTACCCTTTGTCTTCCGACTCCCCTCACCCTCTCCTTTGCTACTTCTCTCCCCTCTCCCCCCCCCTTTTTTATTTCTTTTCCTGTCCTCTTTGAAAGAATCAGTGATAACGTTGAAAGGAGGGCACAGCCACGGCCGCGAACCTTTCTTCCTCCTCCTCCTCCTCTTCCTTCTCCTCCTCCTCGTCTTCCCCCTCCTTCTCCCCCTACTCCTCCTCCTCCTTCCTCCTCCGTCTCTTACATTTCCGTTTCGAAAAAGACGTTGGAATCCATGAAATTCCAAGATAAGAGGAAGGACATCTTTTGTGAATCTGTGACTGGAGTATTTCTGCTTCACGGTTTTAAAAATGACGAGACACGAATTAACCATAAAGAGCAAAATATATATAAATATATATATATATATATATATATATATATGTATATATATATATATGTATACACACACACACACACACACACACACACACACATATATATATATATATATATATATATATACATATATATATATACATATATATATATATATATATATATATATATATATATATACGTGTGTGTGTATATATATTCATATACACATATATAATGTATATATATATATATATATATATATATATTTATATATATATATGTTTTATCAACCACAATGCACTTTAATTCTAAGCCATATAGGCGCATGCAGAAATTGTAACGAGGGACGCCCACATATATATATATATATATATCATATACATATATATATATATATACATATATATATACATATATATGTATGTGTGTGTGCGTATGTGTGTGTGTGTGTGTGTGTGTGTGTTCATTCTCAGGTAGATTATTATTTACCCTTTACATGTCCAGAGCTAAATTTAACTAGTCCCCACAATGCATTTTCTTTTGTCGGCTGAAAGGAAGCTTAATTAGATTAGTGATGACTTGTTTTATCTTACAGAGATTATTCAGATGTGGAATACATATATATATATATATATATATGTATATATATATATATATATATATATGTATATATATATATATATATATATATATATATATATATATATATATATATTCATTTTGCTATGTCAGTGGGGAGGGACAGTTTCTATATCTAATGTTTTGTTGGTTTGATATAAGAATGAGAAAGAGGGAATAATAGAATGTGATAATGATAAAAGGGACAAGGGGAGAGTAAAGATGTAAAAAGGAGATAAAAAATATATATATGTTATGTAGGATTAAGGCAACGCTTCCCTCCCCCCCCCCTTAAAAAAACAAATTTTTTCTTTGAAGCATAATTACAATATTAGTGTAACCAGCGGTAAGTGATCATAGTTTAGGTAAAGGAATTAATTATTTTTTGGTTTTCTTTTTTCCATACTTGAAAATTATTTAATTGACTGTAGCTTCATGCAGAGAAAATAGCAATATTTATTTACACAAAATTTTAGGTAAAAGCCATTGGTAATGAATAACATTACATATATGAACAATATGCGTTATTCATAAAAACGGAATATACATGACATTCCATGAAAATTAATATTATTTACATAATGAATTTGTAAAGATATATATGTTGCTACAAGTAAAGAGGTGACTTTAACATGGCAGCTCCTGAAAAAATATTTACATAATGAATTTATAAAGATATACATGTTGCTACAAGTGAGGGGGTGACTTTAGCAAATCCTGCCGCATAAAGCTATCACTCGCTACATTAGATATGCAGAGATGTTGATTGGGATTGTGAGGAGTCTTGTGTGAAGAACTAAGATATTCGTCTTACATAAATCCGAGAAGACTTCACCATTAAATGCATCAAGTTTTTGTTTAGTATTGACGTAAACATCGAACCAGTGAAACATTTTAACTTAATTACGTGAATGCAACAAATAGATTCCACCATATATTTGCCTACGCGGGAAAGGGTGTGTGTGAGGAAGATTTTACACAATTGTGAAAGTATTCAAGTGAAATTTAAACAATGTATGTATTAGTTCGTAAACCCGAGGTAAATGTTTACGTTTTCAGGACATAAAGATGAGATTGTAGTCCAAATTGCCACTGATAATGGCGCTGTATGAGAGGCGTACTGATTTATTTGTGTAATTCTTTCCAAGTAAATTTTCATATCTGAACCTTATATTTTTTATATAAAAAAGAAAAAACAATCGCGTGCGTGAGTGTATGTGCGCGTATGTACGTGTACACTTATATTTGTATGTTTGCATTAAGTATGCAAGCACGTATATGCACAATTGTTTGTTTTTTGCTTGTCTCCACAAATTTCTGTTTTAAATTGGGCCCGGCTGAGTGCGTGTGTGTTTGAAGATGATATATCCATTATTTCTCTGCGCTCCACTTGTATATATTTTTAATTTAAAAATCCCATTTTTCTTTTTTATCTGTGGAAGGCACAGGTGGTTAAAGTAAACTTGAGGGAATGGGTGAGAGTGGGTGCTTGCCCTTGATCTGGCTACCTCCTTTATAAGGGGGAAAAAGCCCTTGATATTTGAGGAAGGAGGAAGAGAAAGACACGGGTCTAGGGCCGAGTTTATTCCTGACCGGTTTCGCTTACAGCTTCTTCAGAGGAATGTTGACCCTGGATGACGCCGCTGACGGTATACTCGTACATAGTAGCCCGACACCACAATCCCACTAACTGGGCAGGTCAGGTCAGGAATAAACTCCTCCTCCTTCCTCAAACGTGTCACAATGTCTCAAGTCCTTGGTATATAGAAATAGATGTACCTCCTTGCATACCTCTCTCCCGTCTCCTCTTCCATCCCGCTCTCTCTCTCTCTCTCTCTCTCTCTCTCTCTCTCTCTCTCTCTCTCTCTCTCTCTCTCTCCCTCTCTCTCTCTCTCTTTCTCTCTCTCTCTCTTTTTTTTTTTATCTTCTGTGCCCGTAGGCTTTGGTTGTCATTTAACTTTGGCCAGCAAAGTCACTTTCGTTATCTTTTTCTCTCTTCTATCTTCTGACCTTTCCTCTCCTTTTTTCTCTCCTGTTCTTCCCTCTCCTCTCCTACACTATCCTTCTCCCCTATACTCTCTTCTCTTCTTCACTCCTTTCCTCTCTTCTTCTTCCTTCTCTCCTAGCCTTTTCTCTCCTCTCCTACACTATCCTTCTCTCCTGTACTCTCTTCTCTCCTTTCTTTTATTTTATTCTTTCCTTTCATCTCTTTTATTCTTTCCTTTCATCTCATACACTATCCTTCTCTCCCATGCTCTCTTCTCTTCTTCTCTCCTTTTTTCTCCTATCTTTTCTTCTCTCCTAATCCACTATCTTTCTCTTCCATGCTCTCTTCTCTTCTTCTCTCCCATCCCCTCTTCTCTTCTCTCCTTTTCTCTCCCCTACCCTTTCTTCTTTCCAAGTCTCTCCTCTCCTCTCCTACACTATCCTCTCCTCTCCTATGCTCTATTCTCTTCTCCTCTCCTTTCCTTCCCTCTCTTTTCCCATCCTATCTTATCCTCTATAGTCCTCTTTCCTAGTCTCTCCTCTCCTCTCCTCTCCTACACAAGCCTCTCCTCAGCCATCCTCTCTTTTCTTCTTCTTTCATTTCTTCTCCTCACCTCTCCTTTTTTCTCTTCTCTCTTCTCCTCACCTTTCTTCTCTCCTATTCTTTCCTCTCCTCTCTCATTCTCTCTTCTTCTCTCCTTTCCTCTCCTCTCCTTTCCTATCTTCACCTTTCTTGTCTCTTATTCCTTCCTCTTCTCTCCTACGTCATCCTTTTCTCCCATGCTCTCTTCTCTTCTTCTCTTCTTTCCTTCCCTTTTCTTTCCCATCGTATCTTATCCTCTCTCTTCTTCTCTCCTAGTCTTTCCTCTCTTCTCCTTACCCATCCTCTCTTTTCTTTTTCTCTCGTTTCCTCTCCTCTCCTCTCCTCTCCTCTCCTCTCCTCTACTCTCTTCTTTCCTTTCCGCTCCTCTCCTATCTTCTCCCATCTTTCCCTTCTCTTATTTTTTCTCTCCAATCCATTTGTTGAATAAAGTCAATGCGAATCAATCCAATCAGTCTTGTCCAGGCTGGTCTAGGACCGGTTCCCAGGTGCAGAATGAAATTGCTTGTCATTGGCCACAACTACCCAGTGGGTACCGTACTGAGCTCATGGGCGAGTGGTCATGAGTTTGATTCCCGGGACCCCATGCGGGTGGGCTATGTTGCGTCGATTCCCGACAGCGATTGCCCAAACGTCAAAAAAAGAAAAAAAAAAAAAAAAACTTGCAGCCACTGACAGATCTTGCCCACAACTGGAAAATCCCAGAGGACCGTTGCCGGATGACTTGAGGCCGAGACAACACGTATCTCGAGCTCATCTACGTACCCACCTTGTTGCCATGTTAATTATTAATCAATTAATTTATTTGATTATATATTTATCTATTTGCTTTTATATTTCCTTTCTTGTCATTTTCTATCTTTTTTCTTCTGTACATTCTTCTCTTTACTGGGTTTTCTCTATCCTTGTTCCCTTTCTCTAATTCATCATAACATTTTCTCCTTTAGCTTCTCTTTCCTTCACTGAGAGATATTGTCCATTAGGAGAGAAGCGCCGATAAACCACATCACGAGTTTGTTCTTTGGGTTAATTAAAATTGTTTGACGAAAACTTTAATAAAATGTAAAAAGTGCGCCCTCTTAGCGAAAGGGTTTGGCTTTGTTTCTCTTCCCAACCCAACATCGTCGTCTTCTTTGGCTTCTCTCTCTCCTTTCTCTCTCTTTCTCTCTCTCTCTCTTTCTCTTTCTCTCTCTCTCTCTCTCTCTCTCTCTCTCTCTCTCTCTCTCTCTCTCTCTCTCTCTCTCTCTCTCTCTCTCATCGAGCCATCTCCTAAACCCACTTAGGGTGTGAGGGTGCTGCTACTGTTGTCGTGTTTGTTGTTGTTATTGTTATTCTTGTTATTGTTGTTGTTAGGTCGTCCCCGGATTTGGAGGGGAAGGGAAGAGAACAACCAGAACCACATTTGTTCTTGGGGGAAGAGGAGGAGGGGAAGATGGGGGAAGGAAGGGGTGGAGAGGAGGAGGAGGAGGAGGAGGAAGGGGAAGGAAGGGGTGGAGAGGAGGATGGGGAAGGAAGGAGTGGAGAGGAGGAGGGGGAAGGAAGGAGTGGAGAGGAGGAGGAGGAGGAGTAGGGGAGGGAAAGAAAGGGGTAGAGAAGAGTAAAAGGGGAAGGAAGGGGTGGAGAGGAGGAGGAGGGGAAGGA
>NW_027467651.1:10000-12500 GCF_046742065.1 Oratosquilla oratoria | reverse complement strand
AGGAGGGAGAGAAGGGGAGGAGGAGGGAGAGTAGGTGTAAGGAGGGAAGGGTAAGAGAGAGGGTAAAGAGGGAAGGGGAGAGGAGGGAGTATAGATATATCTATGTATGTGTACATATATATATATATATATATATATATATATATATATATGTATATGTGTATATGTATATATGTATATATATATATATATATATGTGTGTGTGTGTGTGTGTGTGTGTGTGTGTGTGTGTGTGTGTGTGTGTGTGTGTGTGTGTGTGTGTGTGTGTGTGAGGCTACCGTGGTTCAAGATAAATAAATCCACAAATAAATGAATAAGTAAATTAATAAATGAATGAATGAATAAATATATAAAGGGACGATTAAGCACCGGGCTGAACTGACCTGGGTCTCAGGGTCGAGGTCAGGTCATCTTTCTTGCCGGAGGCTTATGTTTTTTTTTGTTCTTTAATCTCCTGAGTATCCTTTCAACACTAGATAGAATAGCTAAGCATATACTAGTATTAGTTTTTGGGTTTCTAACCCCGCATGATAACAATCTGGAACCCCCCTCACCCCCACCCCCTCATCCTCCTCAACCCCACCCGAAAAACGCCCTTGCACCCCGCGTTGAGAACCCCCCCTGATCTGGACAGGGGGCCACTTGACTGAAGGGGTTAAGGAGGGAGTGTCACTGACAGATGGGGACAACGTCTGCTTGTGGTCACGGGGATCTCTAGTGACAAGAAGTGAGGGTCTGTGGGTGACATTTGTAAGTGTGGGTGTGGATCAGAGGAGGGCGAAGCGGATGGAGAAAAGTGGAAGAGGACTACATCTATACTACTGTGGCAGGTAAGGGGTGGATGTAGAACCTAAGAATGGAGGAGACTGTAAGAGACCTTAAGGCTTACACTAGACAGTTCCATCTCCATTACCACCTGTCGTCCCTATCCAGAAAGTTATCTAATCATCTATCAAAACAACATAAGGATGGAAGAAACTGTAAGAGACTATAAAGCCTACACTAGACAGTTCCATCTCCATCACCACTTGTCATCCCCATCCGTACAGTTATCTAACCTTCTCTCAAAACAACATAAGAACATAAGGATGGAAGGGATTGTAAGAGACCATAAGGCCTACACTAGGCGGTTCCCTGTCCATTACTACCTGTCATCCCTATCAATTTACCTAACCTTCTCTCAAAACAACATAAAAAACATAAGAAAGAAGGAGATTGTAAGAGACCATAAGGTCTACACTTGGCACTTCCATGCCCATTACCACCTGTCGTCTCTGTCCATAAAGTTATCTAATCTCCTCTTAAACCAACCAGTTATTTCAACGCTTACTTCAAGGTTACTAAGTCTATTACGTTCGTTAACCACTCCCTTGGTAAACCAGTTCCTACCTAATTCCTTCTCAAATCTAAATTTATCCAATTTAAACTCATGACTACGATCCCTGCCTTTCTGTCTTAATATGATGACCTTGTCTCATCACCCTTGTTAGGGTACCTGTGGAGAAGCAACGCAGATAAACTGAATCGACTGACGACTAACCTAATCTAACCTAACCTAACCTAACGTAACCTAATCTAACCTGACCTATCCTAACCAAATGCACAACTGGTGAACGGTAACAAAGAAGGTTAATCCCAGTCATAATCTGTCTTAATCTCTAAACGTAATCACCTTCGTGGATACCAAAGTTACACCTCGCAGTTTTTTATAATTCCTTTATTTTGTTTGATTTTATCTAATTTTATTTCGTCATTTAATTTCTTATCTGTTTTATTATTCATTTTCTATTCTATCTTATTATATGATTTGATTTGAATGATCATTTCTCTTTTATTATGTGATTTGATTTTAATAATTATTATTATTTTTTTTTTTTTTTTTTTTTTTTTTTTTTTTCTTGCACCTTTTCCTACTCCTGGCCGTAGTTTGGGTGTAGGAGTCCTCCTAAGGGAGGGACAAAAGAGAAAGAGCCGAGACGACGAAAATCCAACCGGATGGAAAGAGCTAACCATGCACAGGAATCCGGGAGTGCAAACAACAGTTAGTGGAGTTGGAACTGGCTGATAGGAAGGCGAGCGGCCCACCAAACAAACTGACAGACAGACAGACAGACAGACAGACAGACAGAGAGACAGACTGACAGACAGACATACAGACATACAGGTAGGTAGTCAGACGGAAAGACGTACAGATAGACAAACAGAAAGACGGATAGACAGACAAATGGACAGACAGGCAGTCAGATACGAGTAGACGGACAGGCAGACAGACAGACACACAGACGTTCAGGCAGGAAGTTAGACAGCGAGACAAACAGACACACAGAGAGACAGACGGGCAGGCAAGCAGTCACATGGACGGACAGATAGGCAGTCCGTCAGATGGACGGGAACAGACAGATATGAGTAGGACGCGGTGTCGAGCCAGTGGAGGGACGGAAAGGAGTGGCAGGTTTGATAAGAGCAGGGCCACCCTCTACCTGGCACTCCTGGTGGGGGG
>NW_027467650.1:117500-119385 GCF_046742065.1 Oratosquilla oratoria | reverse complement strand
GTCGTGACCTCGCCTTGCGGGTTCCCCGTTTCTCTCTCTCTCTCTCTCTGTCTCTCTCTGTCTCTCTCTTTCTCTCTCTCTCTCTCTCTCTCTCTCTCTCTCTCTCTCTCTCTCTCTCTCTCTCTCTCTCTCTCTCTCTCTCTCTCTCTCTCTCTCTCTCTCTCTCTCTCTCTCTCTCTCTCTCTCTCTCTCCCTCTCTCCCTCTCTCTCTCTCTCTCTCTCTCTTTTCAGGGTGAGGTCGGCTTATGTAAACGCAATCTCACGCCCTAGAGTGGCCTAGTCTGACCTTCCTCTCCTCCTCCTCGTCTTCCTTCTTCTCCTCCTCCTCCTCCTCATTGTCTTCCTTCTCCTCCTCCTCCTCCTCCTGGTCTTCCTTCTCCCCTTCCTCGTCTTCCTTCTCCCCCCTCCTCCTCCTCCTCCTCTTCCTTCTCCTCCTCCTCCTCGTCCTCCGCCTTGCCTTCCTCCCCTTCTTCCTCCCCCTCCTCTTCTTCCTCGTTCTCCTCATCTTCCTTCTCTTCCTCCTCTTTTCTCTTTTTTCTTTCTTTCTTCTTCTTCTTCTTCTTCTTCGTCTCCTTCTTCTTCGTCTCCTTTTTTCTTCTTCATTGAGGGACCCAAATCGAATCTATGGGGATCAAAGAAGAAGAAATAGAAGATGAAAAAAGAAGAAAATGAAAAAAGGAAAAAGAAGAAGAAGAAGAAGAAGAAGAAGAAAAGGAAGTAGAAGAAGAAAAGGAAGTAGAAGAAGAAGAGGAAGAAAAAAAAACCTGTCTGAGAAAAAAAAAAAAAAATCCGTGTTGTCTGAGCCACCCACTTGGAGTCCTCTAAAAAACTGACACACGCTCTTCAAGAAATTTTCATTCGGGGGTGTAGGAGGGTCTGACCCAAGATGAATCAAAACTCTACAAATAATTTTTTTTGATCTCGTTACATCAATATCATCTTGTTTACAAAGAAAAAAAGACCTCTATATATGAATCTGAATATAGAATATATATGAATATTAGATAAATGTAAATATTAGATACAAAAAAATGCATAGTTCATATATGCCATTGGTTAGGATTGTATCTCCATAGTAATAGAAGCTCATGTGCATTTACATGTACACACGAAATGTAGACATAAACAAACGTTTGTGCACTTCTAAGGTCCGAGTTCTAAACCCTGAATAAAATCGTCTAAAGGCAGTTGGAATGAAGGCAGTGAATTCAGAGGAACCCGCGCCTACGACAGGAGACGATGAGTAGCCGCGGCCGGAGTCATCTTTGCCTCATCATGGTCTTTGGGGGACTCTTGGGGAGGACAAGTAATCAACAGTCGCTTCTGGGAATCGGGGAGGAGTGCGGGATTCGAACATGCGAATGAGCACGCTTCCGATGGCGTCATTATCGCATGGACGAGTGTGGGTAATGTTTTCCCAAGACGAGTAATTGTATTTTGTAAATGTTATTGTGTCTGTCTTTGTTTCTTTAAGATCGTCTGTTTTTATTTTTATTTCGTTTATCTATATTGATCCTTTTTTCTATTTTTTATTTACTTCTCTGCTTATTTCTGTATATTCTATTTTTTCATCTAATCACTTGTTTGCCATTTATTTGTTTATTATCAAATTGTTTGCATATTCATAATGTTTATCTATTCATGTATCTCTTTATTCAGTCATTTATCTTATTCGCGTATTCTTTTATCTGTTTATTTGTTTCGTTATTCGCTTATCTATTAACTTGTCTCGTTGTTTATTCATTAATCTATGTACTTGTTTCGTTATTCATTCATTTCTAGTTTGGGGAAGTTTGGATTTATGTGTGTGAATTAACCTGTCCGCCATTTCATGTACGCATATGCAGGTCGCTGGTCCACGATATGCTTTAAGTCCAGCGAGTCC
>NW_027467650.1:70000-102500 GCF_046742065.1 Oratosquilla oratoria | reverse complement strand
CGAGTTCCTTAACCGAGTTCCCAGGGCATTGAAGCGATCGAAAGCAGTGGAGAGATCATCGAGACCCCTCTCCCTCTCACCACACACCCTCCTCTGCTCATGAGAAGGCGGCGCTTATTGTGAGCTGTTGAACGGCTTATCTCGCATGCAAACGGCGGACTGCTAGAAACTTGTTCAATCTAGTTCATTCTAGCTCATTCTGGTTCATTCTAGAGGGAAGAAAATTTTCCGGGATTAGTTTTGGGTCTCGTCTCATATACATATATATATATATATATATATATATATATATATATATATATATATATATATATATATGTATGTATGGTATGTATATATCTATATATATGTAGCTCTGTAGCAATATTCTTTTGAAAAAGCTTGTAGTGAAACTAGTCAAGGATAAAACTCGAAATAAGACCCCGGTCTTTCCCCTTCCCACCCACTTCAACTTGTCAGAATGTCTCAACATATATATATATATACATATATACATATATATATATATATATATGATTCGGTTTAACGTCGCAAACTCCTCCATTAGGGAACTCTGTAGCGTGGAATTTAATGAGCCATATCCTTGGTCCAACTCGCTATCAGCCGGGTTTGAACTGCTATTACCTCGACTTCCGTACATATGTATACATGTATGTATCTATGTATTTATGTATGTATGCATATGTATACTATGGTGTGTGTGTGTGTGTGTGTGTGTGTGTATGTGTGTGTGTGTGTGTGTGTGTGTGTGTGTGTGTGTGTGTGTGTGTGTCACGGAGCTGAGAGCTTTATTATTTGGTCTTAAATCACTGATGATTGAATTTACATTTTTTATTTATTTTTTATTCTTTGATGCATCTATTCATTTGGTAAATTGTATTCATTTATTCAATTATTTTCATATATATACATATTTGTTTGATTACTTTATTTTACTTATATATTTATGCATCTATTTATTTATTTGCTTATTGATTTATAGAAATGTCTTATCTTTTTTATTTTTTTTATTACATTTTTTAAATTTATTTCTTTACTTGTTCATGTACTTCTTCATTCATATACTTGTGTGTTTGTTTGTTTATTTATTTATTGGTTTATTCTTCGACTCCTGCTCTCTCTCTCTCTCTCTCTCTCTCTCTCTCTCTCTCTCTCTCTCTGTCTCTCTCTCTCTCCCTCTCTCTCTCTTTCTCTTCTGCCCACCATCTTTCCAGATTTTTATTCTTCGTCGATCGAGTTCGGTTCCTTTTCTTCTTCCGTAGTCTCGTTCCGACGGAATCGAACAAATGTTTCGGCTTCAGTTGGACGAGGCCTCCCGCGTCTCGATTCTTGCATCGGCGGCTTCGTCATGGCCCAGGCGTATCGACAGGCCAACCCATCTTGCTTGTCTCCTCTCCTCCTCCTTATCCTCTTCCTCTTCCTCCTCCTCCTCTTCCCCCTACTGCTTCTCCTTTCCCTCCATCCTTCCTCGTCCTCCTCTTCCTCCTCCTCCTCCTCTTCTTCCTCCTCCTCCTAATATTTCTCTTTTCCCTCCTTCCCTCCTCGTCTTCCTCTTCCTTATTCTTCTCTTACCCCTCTTCCTTCTGTTCATCCTCCTCTTCCTCCTCCTCTCCTTCGCTTCCTCCTCCTCCTTTTTTTCTTCCTCCTCCTCCTCCTATTTCTCTTCCTCTTCATCCTTCACCTCGACTCACCCATACATCTTTGCCTCTCTCTCTCCTCTCCCTCCCTCCCTCCTTCCTCTACCTCCCTCCTCTCCTTCCCCTTCCTTCACTTTCTCTTCTGCCTTTCTCCTCTTTCCTCTCCTTTACTCCCTGCCTCTCTCCTTCCCTCTTACTCCTTTTCCTTCCTCCCCCTCTTCTTCTTGTTTTCTCTTCTCTCCCCTTCATCCTCTCTTCCTCCAGTCTTCTGTACTGCAGTGCATTACGTTCTACCCCCCTCTCTCCCTCTCTCTCTCTCTCTCTGCTATGACCTCCTCTCCTCCTCTGCTCTTCTCCTCCTCCACTACTCCCCACTCCTCCTCTTCCTCTTCTCCTCCCCTACACCTCCGCTCCTACTCCAACTCCTCTTCCTCCTCCTCCCCTCCACCTCTTCCTCTCCTTCACCTCCCCTCTTCCTCCTCTTTCTCCTTCTCTCCTCCACCTCCCGTCCTCCTCCCCATCCTCTTCCCCTCCTCTTTCCGTCTTCCTTCTCCTTCCCCTCCCCTTCCCCCTCTTAGACCCAAATCCTACTTCCCCTCTTTCCCCCCAAAATAAACAAATAAATAAATAAAATAAAATAAAATAAAATAAAATGAAACAAAACAAAACAAAACACAAAAAACAAGACAAGATCACCCGTCCACTCGAAGACCAGGATACATAAGAGAATTAAGTTAATCACAGAGTTGAGCTAGATTTACATCAAAGACCTCCACGAAGAAAGAAAGAAAAATCGATTAACATTATCATCATCATCCAGGTTATTGATGGCTGAAATGATTTATCTATCGCCTCTCGCTAATGAGTCATTACAGATGATTTGATATCATAAATGTGTCGTTGAAAGTAATTAAATACTAACGTTAGATGAGTGTACTAATTAAGCTGATCTACATTTTGTATATTCATTTTATGTGCGTGAATAATCCAGCCTTTAATGCTCTACGGGGTGGCTAAGCAAGATATCCTTTTCCAGAAAATTTGAATTGAAAAAAGATCTTCTGGGATTAGATAGAAAAATGTCTATAAAGTGTGCCTATATCATAGAAATATCAAAGGTTTGATGATTTTTTCCTATAGATGCAAAAATACCAATGTTAGCAAAGCCTGTGACTTGTATAAACACAAAGAAGGTTTTCCAGGAATAGATTGTGTCTATTTATAAATTGAGAAAAAGAAAATATGATATTATATATAAAGTATTCTAGGTTTGTTATTCAGAATTCAGAACAGAGCTTGAACTAGTGTTGGGAGCATTGAGCACTGGATGTTGAGAGCATTGAGCACTGGATGTTGGGAGCATTGAACAGATGATTTTGGGAGCATTGAGTAGATGATTTTGGGAGCAGTGAGCACTGGATGTTAGGAGCATTGAGCAGATGATTTTGGGAGCATTGAGCACTGGATGTTGAGAGCATTGAGCAGTGGATGTTGGGAGCATTGAGCAGATGATTTTGGGAGCATTGAGCAGATAATTTTGGGAGCATTGAGCATTGGATGTTGGAAGCATTGAGCATTGGATGTTGGGAGCATTGAGCATTGGCTGCGCGGGTCTTTATCTTCAGAGCATTAATTAATTACTTATAATCACAGAGCACTGAGCATGGGGGGGCAGTGATGACTGGCTTCCACTGAGTCCAGCAAGCAGACGAGCGAGCGAGTGGGTGCCAACTTCGATATTCTTGAAGTTTCCGTCGCCTTGGCAGGCAAAGGCGTTGGCACTCCGTGTGGTCATGGTCCGGGTTGGGTAGTGTAGTCGGTGCTGGACATGTGCCGATTCATTTAATAACTGTAGTGTGCAAGAGAGTAGCTACGCTCGTAGGGACCTGTCCTTTACTCTCCCATTATATCACACCTAGATCCAAAATTGCTCGCGTGTGTACGTGTGTGTGTGTGTGTGTGTGTGTGTGTGTGTGTGTGTGTGTGTGTGTGTGTGTGTGTGTGTGTGTGTGTGTGTGTGTGTGTGTGTGTGTGATTCACCACGGTATTCAATCACGTGTTCGACTTGTGATCGACAGCTGTTACCCTCCCGGATGAGAGTTCAGAGCTTGTATTTATGGCTCGATCTATGTATAATAATGTGGCCTTACACACACACACACACACACACACACACACACACACACACACACACACATACACGCACGCACACACACACGCACACATACACGCACGCACACACACACACACACACACATATACATACACGCACACACATACACACACGCGCACACATGCACACGCACACACATACACACACGCGCACACATGCACACACACACACACACACACACACACACACACACACACACACACACACACACACACACACACACACACACACACACACACACACACATTCACTCACATGCATCTCCTTGCTCACTAGAGTTGGAGTATCGGCTCGCAGTGCAGCGATGCTGACATTGTTTCAGTCCTGGGCGGGACTCAAACTTGGATCACTGAATTAGTGGTCGAGAAGGGTACCACTGCACCGTCAAGTGTGTGTGTATATGCTGGATTTCTGTGTGTGTGTGTGTGTGTGTGTGTGTGTGTGTGTGTGTGTGTGTGTGTGTGTGTGTGTGTGTGTGTGTGTGTGTGTGTGTGTGTGTGTTCGTGTGTGTCTTCATAGTATGGAATTGATATTTCTCTTCTATTCATACGTCCTAGGGAGAAATGCATAGATGCATGGATACATGCTTGTGTGTACTAATATCCTTGTTTACTTTCGCGAATTACTTTTGTTGAGGAGCTGAACACAAGTGCCTCACAGTTTGGATTTGTATGTTTTGGAAATCGTCCTAGACTCGCACAAACTATTATTTTCCTTCTAGAATTTAGTTAGAGGGGATTTAAACCAAGGCTGTATCCACGCATACACTCCTCTCTCCTCTCTCTTTCTCTTCTCTCTTCTTCCCTCTCTCTCTGCAATCTTGTGACGTCACTACTCTTTTTATCGTGAGCAGCTGCATTACGTGTAAGTGAGGATTGTTACTGCAGCTGGGGAGTCGATGATGACAGCTGGTGGAAGCTGGTATGTTATGGTTGTCTGTAGCTGCCCAGTGTCGCTCAGGCTTGGGTTAAAAAAAAAAAAAAAAAAAAAATCAATCACATATACATGCTCATCCTATTCCCAACTCGAACGTGAATCACTCTGATAAATATTTGATAAATTGTTATTGTTATTTTTACATTGGTTATTGTTGGTTATTATCATTACTACCGGGTATTATTATTGTTGTTAACGCTACTGTTGTTTGTAATTGTTCGTCATCATCGTTATTGTTATTGATGTTATTGTTAATAACATCATTGTGTAATCGGGGTGCTTATAAAATGGGAGCGACCCTCTCTCCCTCTCCTCCTCTCTTCCTCTCTCCCTCTCCTCCTCTCTTCCTCTCTCCCTCACTTCCTCTCTCCCTCCACTCTTCTCCTTCACTTTCATCTCCTCCTCTTCCCTCCCTCCCTCTCTCCCTCCCCTCTCTTCTCCTCTCCCTCCACTCCTCTCCCTCACTCTCATCCCCTCTCTCCGTCTCTCCCTTCCCTCTCCTCCTTCCCCTCTCTTCCTCTCTCCGTCTCTCCCTTCCCTCTCCTCCCTCCCCTCTCCTCCCTCCCTCCCTCCCTCTCTCTCTCTCTCTCTCTCTCTCTCTCTCTCTCTCTCTCTCTCTCTCTCTCTCTCTCTCTCTCTCCTCCCTCCCCCTCTCCCTCCCCTCCCCTCCTTTTTTTCTCTCCCCTCCACCCCCTCCCTCTATCCCTATCCTCCCTCCCTCTCTCCCCTCCACTCCCTCTCTCCCCTCCACTCCCTCCCTCTCTCCCTCCCATCTCTCTCCTCCCTCCCACTCTCCCATCCCTCCCTCCCCTCTTTCCCGTCCCTCCCTCTCTGTTACCAAGCCCATGCACGCGCGAAGCTGCAGAGATGCAGCTTCTTCTGTAGCTGGTGTGCCAACAAGAGCTGTCTGCAGCTGTTGTTTTCCTGCCAACTTTTGCCCACGGGGAGCAGCTTTGCACTCTTTAGTAGCCTCTGTGCGTGTGTGTGTGTGTGTGTGTGTGTGTGTGTGTGTGTGTGTGTGTGTGTGTGTGTGTGTGTGTGTGTGTGTGTGTGTGTGTGTGTTTGTTTCCCTAGTTGTATTTTACGGGAAGGGGAGCTACGCTCGTGGTGTCCCGTCTCCATATATCATTTTATCTACACTGTTTTTAGTGTGTGTGTGTGTGTGTGTGTGTGTGTGTGTGTGTGTGTGTGTGTGTGTGTGTGTGTGTGTGTGTGCCTTATGTATACACGGGTTCGTGTGCATGTATATGTGTACATATTTGGATATACATGTCTCTATGTCTGGATTTTTAAAAAGAAAAATTACAATATATAATGGTTTCAACAGAAAACGGAGTAGGAATCAAATTATTGAAACGGAAAACACGTTTGAAATATAACCGTTTTAACGGAAAACTCATTTGAAATATAACTGTTTTACCTGAAAATATATTTGAAATATAACGGTTTCAAGAAACAATTATAACGGAAATAACATTTTATATATATCTTTTATCGGAAACCTTTTTGGTTTATAACTGTTTCCAACGAAAACATGCTCAAGATATAACGGTTTTAACAGAAATAAGTTTGAAATATAACTGTTATAAAGGAGAACATGGTTGAAGGTAATAGACCTCTTTTTGTACACGGAAGCCTTTGAGAGCACAAGTTTCTTTGAATTCTTCGTCTCCAGTTGCCAAGACTTCGCAGAATCTCGTGAGAGAGAGAGAGAGAGAGAGAGAGGGAGAGAGAGAGAGAGAGAGAGAGAGAGAGAGAGGGAGAGACGGTTGGGAAGAGAGAGACACATAGGGAAAGAGAGAGAGACAGATAGGGAGAGAGAGTGAAAGAGAGAGGGTGAAAGAGAGAGAGGGTGAGAGAGAGGGTGAGAAAGAGAGAGGGTGAGAAAAAGAGAGGGTGAGAGAGAGAGGGTGAGAGAGAGAGAGAGAGAGAGAGAGAGAGAGAGAGAGAGAGAGAGAGGGAGGAGGGGTCATGTCCAGCCTGCTTGTCTGCTTGCTTGCTTGCTTTCAGGGGAAGGAGAGAGCGGCGCTGTCAGCCGAGACTGCTTGCGCTGTCCTATTTCCTCGTCGCGCTGACACAGTCCTGACGGAATCGCTTGCAGCACATCTTTCTCCCTTTCTCTCTCTCTCTCTCTCTTTCACTCTCTCTGTCTCACTCTTTCACTCTCACGCACTCTCTCCCTCTCTGTCCCCCACCTCTCTCTCTCTCTCTCTCTCTCTTACTTGCACACACACACAGACACACACACACACACACACACACACACACACACACACACACACACACACACACACACACACACACACACACACACACACACACACACACACACACACACACGTACGTACACGCACGCGCACACACCGTTCCCCCTGTCAGTCTTCAACTCCAACTTTTGTTATTCCATTTCCCTCTTCCTCCCCGTCCTCCTCTTTCTCCTCTTCCTCCTTTTCCTATTCCTTTTCTTACTCTTCATTTTCCTCTTCCTCCTCCTCCTCTTTTCTCCTCTTCATCATTCCTCTTGTTCCTCTTTCACCTCCTCTTCCTCTTCCAATTCTTCCTTTTTTTCTACTTCTCTTCCTCCTCCTCCGCCTTCTCCTCTTCATCCTTGCTCTTCTTCCTCCTCCTCTTCCTCTTTCCTTCTCTTCTTCCTTGCTCTTCTACCTCCTCCTCCTCTTTCCTCCTCCTCCTCTTTCCTCCTCCTCATCCTTCCTATTCTTCCTCCTCCACCTCCTCTTCCTCTTCTTCCTTTTTTCCTACTTTTCCTCCTCCTCCTCCTCCTCCTCCTCCTCCTCGTCGCTCGACCCTCCTGAGGGGAGCGCGTATACCGGAAGCTCCTTTCCCCTCTTAAGGGGAATCGCTTCGCCTCCGGTGGTGGCGGTGTGTATTTATAGAAGACGAAGAAGAGTAGCCTTTTGCGTTTCTGCTACTCGGATCCCAGGAAGAGGCCTTCCACTTCCTCCCCACACACACGCATTTGTGTGTGTGTGTGTGTGTGTGTGTGTGTGTGTGTGTGTGTGTGTGTGTGTGTGTGTGTGTGTGATTCACCACCATGGTCTTGGATCACGTGTTGGACTCGTGATCGACAGCTATTTCCCTCCCGGAAGAGAGCTCAGAGCTCATATATGACCGATCTATGGGTAATGCTGTGACCTTACACGCACCCAACTCCTCGCCCACGAGTGTTGGAGTAACAACTCGGAGCACAGCGATACTGAAATTATTTCAGCCCTGGGAGGGATTCGAACCCGGACCGCCGTAGTGACCAACCGTGTGTGTGTGTGTGCGTGTGTGCGTGTGTGTGTGTGTGTGTGTGTGTGTGTGTGTGTGTGTGTGTGTGTGTGTGCGTGTGTGTGTGTGTGTTTGATTTGAGAACCGGGAAACTTCTCATAGGGTTTCCCATAGAGTTGACGAAAATTTATTTTTTACTTTGCCACGTGGATGTGGGTTCATACATATCGCATATACATACACGCACGTACGCACACGTATACATACACACGCGCAGACACACACACACACACACACACACACACACACACACACACACACACACGTACACACACATTATCTTATCTCACTGATCTCGAGCGATAAATGAAATCTGTCTCCTCACGAAGAAGTCTGAGGAATCCACGTGGAGACGAGTGGAGAGTCCAGGGTTTGGGTAAAGCATGGCCCAGCCGGTCACCCATCCATGGCCACTAACCAGAATAAAATGTATAGACAAAGTCCACCTCGATGTCATGAAGTCACGCGAAGTCCTGAGACTTCCCTCTCTAGTCTGCCGTCAGGCGATTTGATCAAAATCGGAGTTACTTCTTTAGATGGCCGGAAGTGGTGCGCCCGTGGTGTGTGAGGTCACTACATGCCTGAATAAAATCGCCTGGCGGCAGACAGAACAAATGAATCCCCAGATGTGGAGGAACTTGCGAAAAAAAGTTTCGATTTTCTAAACAAAAAGCTTTTTTTTCAGAATTCTTAATAAAATTACTTAACGACAGGCGGAATGGGAGGGAAAGAACAACTCGGCATGGAAGGGGGGGAAGAGGGGAGGTATTCCCCCCCCCCTTTGGTTCGGGAGGTGACCTAATATCTTTCTGTTTACATTCGAGGGGCCCCGTCGCCCAGCTTGATAACGCTCTACCTCGTTCGTTTCATACTAATGACTTGTTAAGTTTAAGATGGAGAGGAGGAGGAGGAGGAAGAGAGGGAGGAGGAGGAAGAAGAGGAAGAGAGGGAGGAGGAGGAAGAAGAAGAGAGGGAGGAGGAGGAGAAGGTGTAGGATCAAGGATGATGATGAGGATAATAGACGACTATGGGGTAATAGGTGAGGTTATTTTTTATGACGACGAGGAGGAGGAAGGAGGAGGAGGAGGAGGAGGGAGGAGGAGGAGGGAAGAGGTAGAAAAAGAGGAGGAAGAAAAGGGTAATAAGAGACTAAAGTAATATTCTTTGAATGTAGTTATTATAATAATGGAATACAGAATACATAAAGAGAGAAATGGCGAGAGAGAGAACGAGAGAAATGTATAACAAAGAATAAAAAAAAATCTGAAGAGGAAAAATGAGAAAGAATTGACGAGAAATTTTGTTTTAAAAATTGAGGTAGAATGTTGGAATACACAATACAAAAGTACAAGAAGAAAAAATATAGAAATATTTACACCAAACAGAAATAATGTCATATTTTTGAAGTTTTGATGAGCCAAGACAAATCATTGAAACGGATTAAAAAGAGCAACAGCAACGAAAAGAGAAAGAGAGAGAGAGAGATTGAGAGAGAGAGAGAGAGAGAGAGAGAGAGAGAGAGAGAGAGAGAGACAGACAGAGAGAGACAGAGAGAGAGAGAGAGAGAGAGAGAGAGAGAGAGAGAGAGAGAGAGAGAGAGGAGAGAGAGAGAGGAGAGAGAAAATGGAGAGAGAGAGAGGAAAATGAGAGAGAGAGAGAGAGAAAACTGAACTTACGAAAGTAATAGAGAAAAACGAATGACAAAAATGAGATGAAATAAGAAAAAAAAAAACACAATATCATACAGATGAGCAGGTTTTTTCCCTCCCTCCCTCTCTCCCTACCCTCCCTCCCTCCCTCCCTCTCTCCATACCCTCCCTACCATCCCCCCCCTCCACTCTTTCTTGAACACGGTATTTAAACAATTTCATTTATTCTTATATTGTTTCTCAGTATTTTACATAATTATTCTTTGCTACATTTCACATACACCAAGGATATATACATATATGAACATAAATCAAGTCTAATTATCAAAGACTTTATAGACAATGAAATAATTATCTTGGGAGGGCACAGACATTTTCATTCAAATAATATAAGTATTATGAAGTCCTGAATTCATCTTATGAGGCAAAAGTGAGATAAAATTTGCTTATTCATTTTCAACCTAGTTCGGAACTGCATTTTTGATCTCGTTCTAACATGGCCGATATCTTGGCTCATCAAGATTTCACATTTGATTAAAAATTCTCCTTGGATATTTGAAATGACGAAGGAACCAGTGAATGGGGTTTGCAGTTTTTATTTATTACTTTATTTTTTTCTTCCTGCCATCAGGAATGGTTAGAAAATTAATTCTATTTTTGTAGAAAATCAATAATACAGTGTTGTTTTGGCACTATGAGCCAAAAAGCGAGGCGACATGACGTCATCAGCTCGTAGTCACGTCAGTCCAACTTCATTGATTATAATTATGATAAATTTTTACACACAGCGTGTCAAATTCTATTATTGAACGACTAATTAGTCCATTTTTCTTCCTACCTTCAGGAATGACAGAGAAATGGTTGGAAAACGCATCTAATTCTTGTGGAAAATCGACAATACGGTGTTGTTGTTTTGTCATCCCGCGCCAAAAATGCAAAGCGACATGACGTCATGAGCTCATTCTTGTAGTCCATTAATTATGATAATAATTTAGTTCCCGTCGTGTCAAATTACGTTATTGGATAGAACGACTAATTGACAATGAAAATAGATATCCTAAAAATTACAGATATTGTTCTATACATTACTTGGAACGAAATTTTACAGACCTCATTTTTGCATAATATTTTTCTGAACTATTCAAGAAAAAAAAAATGCAAAAGAAATCTTCCCACTTTGCCTCACCAGTGAGTGGGTGTGTTATGTACGCAGATATCAAACACTATATATATTTATATGCATTTATATATGAAATGCAATATACCTGTATATATATATATATATATATATATATATATATATATATATATATATATATATATATATATATACAGAGAGAGGGAGAGAGAGAGAGAGAGGGAGAGAGATCTTAGGCCCGGTCAGGAGAACGAGTGTCAGTCTACCGGGGTTGCACCTCCAGTTGTAATTTTGTGTGTGTGTGTGTGTGTGTGTGTGTGTGTGTGTGTGTGTGTGTGTGTGTGTGTGCATGATTAATCACGGTCTTAAATCACGTATCGAACTCGTGATCGGCAACTGCAGCCCACCCAGATGAGAGACCAGAGCTCATATATGGCCCGATCTATGCTGCATATGTGTGTGTGTGTATGTGTGTATGTGTACATGCATGAGTATGTGAGCTTATGTGGATATCCTTATGCGTTTGTAAAGTGATGCAGTGATATTTACTTCCGCCATCTTGTGTCGGGACGAGATTCCGAAAGAGCACTTGAGACACTCGAACCTCCAGTAGGAGATGTAAGATTATTTCTCCTCGTTTTCTCCTCACTGTGCGATGTTGCTGCCGGCCAGCCATTATTATTTCTCTTCCTCCTCCTCCTCCTCCTCCTCTTCGTCGTCCTCCTCTGCAGTCACGGACGGTTAAGATACAAGGAGAGAAATTAGCACAGATTTGTGTCTTCTCTCTTCACGCATGCAGGCACACATGTACACACACACACACACACACACACACACACACACACACACACACGCGCACACGCACACACACACATACACACACACACGCGCGCGCGGTTGGTAGAGTCTCAGACTGTCAGTGCGGGGGTGCCGGCGGTACCTGGTTCGAATCCTGTCCAGGGCTGAAATTATTTCAGTATCGCTGCGCTTCGAGTCGTTACTCCAACTCTCGTGGGTGTGTGCGTGCGTGTGTGTGCGTGTAAAGTTAGCATTACCCATAGATCGGTCATACGAGCTCTGAGCTCTTTCCGGGAGGGAAATAGCTGACGATCACGAGTCCAACACGTGATCCAAAAGACCAAGGTGAAAAGACCAAAGTAAACACACACACACACACACGCACGCACACACACACACACACACTATATATATATATATATATATATATGTATATATATATATATATATATATATATATATATATATATATTTATATATTTTATGTCTATAGATTTTACTCGGCATAGTTATAACCTCTCCCCCTAAGAAAAAAAAAAGTGAAATTCAGATGTATTTTGAGACTTTGGCTCCGGAAGCACCCTCGCGTAAATAAAATCACCTGACGACAGGCAAAGGGAAAAGGCTAAAGCTCCCCTGTCCCACCCAGCACCTGTCTCATTCCCCGTCTCATCCTCCGTCTAGCCTCGTCCCGTCCCCAGTCCAGTTCTGAGTCCCAGCACCCGTCTCATCCTCCGTCCAGCCTCGTCCCGTCCCCAGTCCAATTCCGAGTCCCAGCCCCCGTCCCGTCCCCCGTCCAGTTCCCCGTCCCGTCCCCCGTCCCGATTCCCGTCCCGTCCCCCATCTCAGTCGCCCGTCTCAGCTGTAATCACGAGATGAGTGATTATTTTTTTCCTCTTTTTTCCTTTTTTTATTTGTTTATTTTTTCCCATGTTTCTTTTTAATTTAATACAATATCCCGACAGACTCTACCGAGTTCGAACTCTCGGCTCTCGTTCCAGCCGGTCATTGGCACTAGTCGAGGCTCGAAGAAGGAAAAAGAGAAGGAGGAAGAAGGGGGAAGAAGAGGAGGAAGAGAGGAGGTGGTAGTGGAGGTGGAGGTGGTTACAGTAGAGGAGAAATAGGCCAAAGTTGAAAGAAAGAAAGAAAGGAAAGTCTGGTAGAAACCCTTCCATTTCCCTCTTTCTCTCTCTCTCTCTTTTGTCTTTTTTGGTACGTCTGTCTCTGTCTCTCTCTCGCTCTCTCTTCTCTCTCGCTCTCTCTCTCTCGCTCTCTCTCTCTCGCTCTTGCTCTCTCTCTCCCCCCCTCTCTCTCTCTCTCCCTCTCTCTCCCTCTCTCTTTCCCTTTTCTCCTCATCTCTGGTTGGGCCAGAGGCTTCCAGAGGTCTTGGAGATGGTCTCCCTGTTTGAAGACCTCTTTCTTCGTTTCTTTCATTCTTCCCGAAAATTCGAAGAAGACGGAAGCCCAAGAGAGAGAATAAGACGAGACGAGACAAGACAGGACGAAGGGAGGCGAGACGAGGCAAAGCAAGGCGAGACAAGACAAGACAAGACAAGACCAGACCAGACAAAGCGAGACAAGACAGGACGAAGTGAGGCGAGGAAAGACAAGGCGAGACAAGACAAAGCAAGACAAGGCGAGGCAAGACAAAACAAAACAAGGCGAGACAAAACAAGGCGAGACAAAACAAGGGGAGACAAAACAAGGGGAGACAAGACAAGGTGAGACAAGACAAAGCGAGACAAGACAGAACGAAACGAGGCGAGACAAGGCAAAGCGAGGCGAGACAAGACAAGGCGAGACAAGACAAAGCAAGACAAGATGAGGTGAAGCAATTCGAGACAAGATAATTCGAGACAGGACGAGACAAGACAAGACGAGACAAGACGAGACAAGGCAAGACAAGGCAAGAAAAGATAGAACAAAGCGAAATGAAGACGATGACGACTGTACAGTTGCACAAAAATGTTGTGCCTCAAGGTCGCCGACAACGCCAGAAGGTCCAAGTCTCCTCTTTCTTCTCTCTTCCGGGGTTTGCGTCTCGCCTTCTCTTAACCGAGTTCGCTTAACCGAGTTCATCATCTCTTGGTTAGCGATGCGCTAACGTCGTCCATCCTCGAAGTCTTTGTTCTGGCTAATTTTGGGCGATTTTATTCAGGGAGGCCAGTGTGTCTCGATCCAGGGGCCAGGGCACGTGTCTGGTGGGGTCACGTGACGTGTGCATGGGGGCCACGTGACGTCACGTCCAGGGAAGGGAGGTCACGTGAGGTCACGTCTCGGGGGAAGGGGGAAGGGGGGAGGGTGATGCTAAATCAAGGTCATCAATATTGACCTTGTCAGGGATAGACCTGCAGCGAGGGGAACAATTGGAGGGGAACCTTAAATACACACAGATTTATTTTGGGGATAAATGGCGTTAGGTTGTACGAAAGAAACTCATTCTGTGTTTTATTTGTTTCAGGTACGATTCTCAGTGAAACCATAAGGGTTAGGTCGACTGAAGGAGATGAAGGTAAGTGTAAGTACAGAAGCTACAGCAAGTCTTAAACTACACTCTTCTCTTCCTCCTCCTCCTCGTTCTCTTCCCTTTACTTTTCCTATTTTTAATCCTCTTCCTCTGTCTCTTCTCCTGCCTCTTTTTCATCCTCTTCCTCTTTTTCTTCCTCTTTCTCTTCCTATTCTTCATCCCCTCTCTTTTTATTCTCATTCTTTCTCTTTTTCTTAATCTTCCTTTTCCTCTTCCTCATCCTCTTTCTTTTCCTCTTTTTATCCTCTCCCACTTTCTTTTTCTCCTCTTCTCCCTCTTCTTTACCCTCTTCCTCTTCTACTTCCTCATCCTCTTTCTCTTCTATTTCCTCATCCTGTTTGTCGTCCTTTTTTACTTCTTCCTCTTCCCCTTCCTCTTCTTCCTCTTTTTCTCTTTCTCCTTTTTATACCTTTCCTCCTCCTTCACATCTGTCGCCTCTTCTCTTCCCACTCTCACTTTGTAGCCTTTCTCTCTTTCCTAGCTTTCTCTTTATTTTCTTATTTCTATATACATTCTCTTCCCTTTCTTCGTCCTTTTCCTCATATTTATGTTTTTATATAAATTTTCTTTGTTTTTTGTTCTGTAAAAATTTCCAATTCAGTATTTTTTTTTTCTTTTTTTTTTTTTCTTTTTTTTTGTTCCTTCATCTTTCATCTGTCTCCACTTCAACTTTGTCAAGGCCGGTTCACCGGGTCCCCTGTGACTGTTATCCGACCGTTAACCGTCAATTAACCGTCTTCTTGGGACGTAGCACCACTCACGGTCCGGGTTTCGCAAACGGGCGGTCGTGTCAGCTGGCAGCTGTTGGGGTAATCAGCTGTTTGCAGCTGTTGTTGTTGTTGTTTGTACACGGGGACGCTGGTTGTGTTGCAAAGCTTACTGTAGGTTTGTGTCTCTGAACTCTGCTGCTGCCGCTGTCCTTGGTTCAGGTTGTCGGCAGGCGATTTTATTCACCTGAAGAAAGACCTCCCACTCCCAAAGTGCCCATTTTACTCACGTATGTTTTCTTCAGGCTGCCGTCAGGCGATTTTATTCAACTGAGGGGGAGCCTTCGGTCCTCGAGGGGCTGAGTTAGAGTAAGCTTCTTAACTTGGCAGTTACCAAACTGTCTTGTACTCTTTTTTAAATGCCGCCAGATGATTTTATTCAGCTGAGGGGAGCCTATGATCCCCGGGGAGTTAAGCTAGAGTGGGCTTCATAACTCGACAGTTAACTATTTTATATACTTTTTTTTTTGTAACTCCCTGAAGAGAGAACTCTTCTTCCAACTGCCGGAAACGGGTTCTCGACTTCTTCTTCGGCGGCGCCTCCTTCAGGAAGTTCGATCCCGTCGAAGATTTACTTCGGCGCCTGTGGCTTCCCTGTAGAAGCCAGTGGACGATGACCGCTTCTTCGTCTTCAGCTCTTGGGCCGCTGAAGGGGCCTCCTTGGCCGGGGGGCGGGTCCTGAGACTCTGCATCTACAGGAACTTTACCCGATGCCAAATTCTTCCTCAGGATCTCTTCCTGGAGATCGCGGATCTATCTAATCAAATAACAATTTTAATTTTTCAAATCCTCCACCTACTTCCCGTAACTGCCGTGGAGATCGTACAGGTACTTCTCCACCTTGTACTTGATCTCCAAAAGGAAGTCCTCATGGTCGTCCTCCATGAACTCGATCTGTCCCTGGAGATCGAGGTTCCTCCTCCGAAGTCGCCGGATCTCGAACTCCTGCGAGGCCGCGGGGATCATTAGGTCATTAAACGTGTCCCTTGGGGTGATCAGCGGCCTCTGTCCCTTCCATATTGATCACCGAAGAAACCAGAAGACGTGAGTCGAGCTCTAAGGAGGTGGTGACGTCACAGCATATCTCCTTGTATGTCAAAATGGGTCATCTTCAGGTTTCCTTTCGTGATAAAAACTTAGTAAATTTGAATATAATTTTCTTTTACATACACATATTACATATATGTATATTCATTATATGTGCGTGCACACACACACATTTTTATATATATATATATATATATATATATATATATATATATATATAATATATATATATATATATATATACATATATATATATATTGGTGCTTGCTTTATTCATGTAAATGGGAGTGTTACATTTTTCTCATACATATTGCTACGTTGATCAAATGGATATTTTTTTATTTATCTTTTACTTATTTATATGTTCATCTCTGAATCTATTTGTTTTAGTTTATTTATTCAATCATTAATTAACTCATTAATTTACTTATCATTATGTATTTGTTTATTTATTAATTTTCGTTAAACACTAAGAAAGATGTTTCCATCCGTGAAATGTATGCGGCCCACATAAAATTGCACATTTATGGCTCTTTTATGGCTCACTGAGCTGTTCATGATCGTTCTTTTTCCTCTGATTTGTTTGCTTGAGAATTTTTCTGTATAATGCGAACGTACAGACGAACAAATAATTTCTTTTTCTTTCGTCTTTTTCCGTTTCTTATCGTTCGGTCTTTTTCTAAACGATTTCTCTTTTTCGTTTTTTTCCCTTTAATTCCTTCCCTCGTCTGCAACATTATATTCTACTCTACATATTCCGTGAAGTTGCGTGTGGGTATTATTGCATTTACTTAATTGTATATACATATACCAAAGGCTTTTTCCCCCTTACATGGGGGGTAGCCTTAATTAATTGTAGTACATAAAAAGGAGGAACACTCACGGGGATCCGTCACCTGTCATATTTGTCACACCTACACCTTTAAATTCATGTAGAGTTTCAACTCTCTCTCTCTCTCTTTGTGTGTGTGTGTGTGTGTGTGTGTGTGTGTGTGTGTGTGTGTGTGTGTGTGTGTGTGTGTGTGTGTGTGTGTGTGTACGTCCATAGGAAACATATTAGAAAATAATATTGAAAAATCATTGCTGCAAGTTGCATTATCCTGTTCCATTATCCAAAATTCCTGTTATTTTTTCTTTTGTTGATTTCATTTATTCACTTATTTCCTTACTTATTTATCTATTTATGTTGTTTATCCATTTTTCACTTCTTTTGTTTCTTTATTCATTTCTTCATATATCTATTTTTCATTAATCTATTTGTTCATTTATTCTTTTATTCACTCGTGTTTGTATTAATATTCACTTCATATTATTACCTATCCATTTTCTATATATATATTTTTTACTACTATTATGGCACTAAAAGGTTCTTTTCTGGAACCCCCTTTGATTTTCGACACTCTAATGGCACTCTCTCTTCACTAGTCACTCCCCCCTTCCCCCTCCCCCTTCCCCCTTCCCCTCCTGTCCCCCTTCCCCTCCTCTCCCCCTTCCCCTCCTCTCCCCCCTCGCCATCGTCCTTTGATATTTTCCATTTTCATTTTTTCCTCTTTTCTTTTTATTTCCCTTTTGAAACATAGCTATACATAAAGCATTTTCTTGCATACATAGAAAGAAAAAATTCCCGTGTACATGTACATATTTTCTTGTACACATAGAAGGCAGAACATACACACATCTCAATTGTTTTTTTAATTTAACATACACGTGTCTTAGATCCACGCTGTGCTACATGTAAATATATATGCAGTGTATTTTTCTTGATCCACTCTGTGCTATATATAAACATATATGCAGTGTATTTTTCTTATGTACCCATGCTGGGTATGTACATCCAGTATACTTTTGTTGAGTATACCCACTGGGAAATGTATATACAGTATATTTTTGTTTTGTTCGCATACCTGAACCCAATGTATAAAGTTACGAGTCTCGTGAATGCATTTTACGAGCGATCTTGATACATTTTACGACCTGCCTACGAGCACCTCCGACCTGTACACCTTATCCCCCTTCCCCCCTTCCCCCTCCCCCTTTCCCCTCTACACCCCCTTCTGTCTCCTTCCATCCTTCCTTTGTTCCCCTACCCCCGTCCCCCTCCCCCCCGTCCCCCTCTCCTTTCCTCCTACCCCTCTACGCCTCCTTTCCCCTTCCACCCTTCCTTTGTCCCTCTTCCCCTGTCCCCCTCCCCCTGTCTCCTCCCCTGCCCCCCTACCCCCTCTACGACTCCTTTTCCCTTCCGCCCTTCCTTTGCCCCTCTTCTCCTGTCCCCTCCCCCTTTCCCCCTACCCCCTCCCCCTTTCCCCCTACCCCTTCTACGCCTCCTTCTGTCCCCTTCCACCCTTCCTTTGTCCCCCTCTCCCTGTCTAACTCCCTCTTTCCTCCTATCCCCTCTACCTCCCTCTGTCCCCCTCCCCCCTTCCTTTGTCCCCCTCCCCTTGTCAAACTCCCCCTTTATCCTTGTCTCCCTTCCCCCTGTCCTAACCTCCTACCCTCCCATATCACCCTTCTCCTACTCCCTCCACCTCCCTCTGTCCCCCTCCCCCTTCCCACTTCCCCCTTCCTCCTTCCCCTTACCTCTCCTACCCTCCAATCCACTTTTCCCCCTTCTCTTCTTCCCCTTTCCTCTACTCCTCCGCCTTCCTCCTCTCCATTCCTCCCCCCTTGCCCCTCCCTTTCCCTCCCGCCTACTCCCTTCTCCCTCCTTCCCTTTCCTCCTCCCTCTCCCCTTCCCTCCTACCCCTCCCGTTCCCTCTTCCCTGTCCTCTTTCCTCCTCCTCCTTCCCTTCCTCCCTCCCTTCCTCCTCCCCTAACCTTTCCATCCTCCCCCTTCCCCCCTCTATCCTCCCCTTCCCCCTTCTATCCCCCACTTCCCCCTTCCATCCTCTCCGTGTCCCCTTCCATCCTCCCCCTTCCCTCCTCCTCCCCCCTGCCCTCTTCCTCTCCTCGCACTCCTGAAGCAGTCAAGAAAGCAGAAGACTCTAGGATACTGAAGGAGAGGAGAGAGGGAGAAGAGTCAGAAATAAGGGAGAGCAGTGAGGGAGAGGAATGAAGAGGAGGAGTGAGGGGAAGGTGTGAGGAAGAGGAGAATGATAGAGGAATGACATGGAGTGAGGGAGAGGAGTGAGGGGGAGAAGTGAGGAAGAAGAGTATGATAGAGGAATGTGGGTGGGGGAGTGAGGAGTGAGGGAGAAGAATGAGGAGGAGGAGTGAGGGAGAGGAGAGAGAGAAGACTGAGGAGGAGTGAGGGGAGAAGTGAGGAAGAGCAGTGAGGGAGGAGGAGGAGTATGATTGAGGAATGAGGAAGAAGATTAGGGGGGTGAACGTGAGAGGCGGAAAGTGTGAAGATCAAGGGGAGGAGGAGGAGGAGGATGAGGAGGAGGAGTGGGAGGAAGTGGAGGTGGAAGATGGAAATGTAGCATTCTTAAAT
Source organism: Oratosquilla oratoria (assembly GCF_046742065.1). Lineage (NCBI taxonomy): Eukaryota > Metazoa > Arthropoda > Malacostraca > Stomatopoda > Squillidae > Oratosquilla > Oratosquilla oratoria. The sequence continues at coordinate 83,107 of NW_027467650.1, read as the reverse complement.
GTATGGATATGATATGTGGACTATATATTCGCGAGAATTTTGTGGACGTTTTGTGGTATTGTGGAGTGGAGAAGCGACGGGCCATTTTTATGGAGGAAGTGGAGTTGGAGTAAAGGAGGAGAAGGAAAAAATATATATTTTAAATTTTAGAAAAATCTAGATATTTTTCGAGCGTGTAACTGCGCAAAAGGAGATTTTTTTTTTATCTTGAATTTAATGACCTTTTCTTTAAGAAAACTTCACTTGACGATATCTCCCTAAAAAATTCCCCAGAGTAAACAGTAGAGCTCTTAACTAAGTAATTTAAATCTTTTCATCAGAGAAGTCGGGTTTTCGGTGGTTAAAACAAATTATATAAAGTGTGTCACTAATTTGAAGAGATTAAATACTTGCGATGGGTAGCTAAGGATGCAAAAGAGGGGATGAGGGGGAGGGGAGGGGAGGAGAGGGGAAGGGGAGGGGAGGGGGAGGGCCAGTATAGAGTGAGAGGAGTAGGGGAGGTGTTGAAGAAGGAGTGGAGGATGGGGGGAGTGGAAGAGGGGAGGAGTGGAGGAAGGGAGGAGTGGAGGAAGGGAGGAGTGGAGGAGGGGAGGAGTGGGGGAGGGGAGGAGGGGAGGAGTGGAGGAGGGGAGGAGTGGAGGAAGGGAGGAGTGGAGGAAGGGAGGAGTGGAGGAAGGGAGGAGTGGAGGAGGGGAGGAGTGGAGGAAGGGAGGAGTGGAAGACCAAATAAGAGATGCACACAAATCGGACCATCTCTGTCACAACTTCGACCAAAACCTCCTTCAGGAGAAATCACGAAATCCGGAGAAGTTCCTTCGAGTGCGACGCGGAAGAGGCACCGGAGGGGGAGGGGGGGAGGGTGCCTCGTCGGCCGGCGGGTGGGGGAACGCCCCAGGAACGAGAGATCCCACAGGACCATGGAAGCCACGCTTGGGAATCTCTGCATTAATCGTTGAAGCGGTGAAAGGATCTTGCTGGACTGGAAGTAATTGGGATGACAGTGGTTCCCGAAAGAGAGTGAGAGAGGAAAGATAGAGAGAGAGAGAGAGAGAGTGAGTGAGAGTGAGAGTGAGAGAGTGAGTGAGAGTGAGGAGTGAGAGTGAGAGAGAGAGAGAGAAAGAGAGAGACAGACAGACAGAGAGAGATGGAGATAGAGAGAGAGACAGACAGACAGACAGACAGAGAGACAGAGGCAGAGACAGACAGACAGACAGACAGAAACAGAGAGAGACTGAGAGAATATGAGACTATGAGAGACAGAGAGAGAGAGAGGAAGCGAGAGAGAGGCAGAGACACACACACACACACACACACACACACACACACACACACACACACACACACACACACACACACACACACACACACACACAGAGAGAGAGAGAGAGAGAGAGAGAGAGAGAGAGAGATGGGGAACGTGTCTGTAGGAAAGTTGATGTATAAGCCATTGGATCGGCTGACAATCAGACAGACAGAATCTCAGACATGTAGAGGCAGAAAGAAACACACACACACACACACACACACACACACACACACACACACACACACACACACGTAGGCAAAGGGAAAGACACAGGCAAAGACAAAGAAAGAGGCAAACACAGACAGACGCACACAGACACAGAGAGAAATAAACACAAATGCAGACAGACAGAGGCAAGGCTTATAGAGACAGACAACCAGAAATATAAAGACAGACAGACAAAAAGACAGTTAAACAGACAGACAGATGAACAGACAGCCAGACAGGTTGACAGAGAAACAGACATACCGACAGACAGACAGATAAACAGACAGTCAGACAGACAGATGGGAAGGCAGGCATATAGGCATACAGACAGGTTAACAGACAGACAGACAGACAGTCAGACAGACAGACGGGCAGAGAAAGAGGCAGAGCGACGGGCAGAGACGAAGAACAAAGGGTAGACACCTTCAAGACACAAAAGAGTGTTCGGGCGAAAGCATCAAACGTCGGCGGCGACGACTTCGACAACGAAGACAGAAACGAACAGTTGCCAAAACGAACTACGACGACGACGACGACGACGACGACAATAAAGACGACAAGGACCTAAACGATGAATTTCCAAGACGATGACGATGATGATGATGATGAATAAGAAGACGATGGCGATTCCAAAGACGAGTCCAAAGACGAATTTGAAGACGACGATTTTGAAACTTCACTCACATCCTCGTCGTCGTCAAACAAACAAACCGAAAGGCGGAGACAAAGAGGACGAAGGAATTTGGAATAAAGGAGACGAAGGGGACCCGAACGGTGTTTTCTGAAATACTTCGATCACCTCAGAGAGAGAGAGAGAGAGAGAGAGAGAGAGAGAGAGAGAGAGAGAGAGAGAGAGAGAGAGAGAGAGAGAGAGAGAGAGAGAGGGGGGGGGAAGAAAGACACAAGAGTACTTGGGTGAGGATTAAACGAATTCTGACGGTCAGGCGGGTGATGTTGAACAAGGTTAAATTTTTCTTCCTAAAAAAAAAAAAAAAAAAAAAAAAGTTTTATGGACGGGAAAGAGACACCAAAAGCCAGAAGCTTCTGGCTAACGTAAGAATAATGCCATCACTGTCACGAGGACGAGGACGAGGACGAAAACGAGAACGAAGACGAGAAAGCAGACAAAGACAAAGACGAAGACGAGAACGAAGACGAAGACGAGAACGAAAACGAGGACGGACGAGAAAGCAGACGAGGACGAAGGCGAAGAAGAAGACGAGGACAAAGACGACAATGAGAACGAGGATAAAGACGAGAAAGAAAACGAAGACGAAGACGACGACAACACGAGGACGAAGACGAGAACGAAGACGAAGACGAGAAAAAAGACGAAAACGAGAAAGAAATCGAAGACGAGAAAGAAGACGAAGACGAGAAAGAAGACAAAGACGAGAAAGGAGACGAAGACGAGAAAGGAGACGAAGACGAGAAAGAAGACGAAGACGAGAAAGAAGACGAAGACGAGAAAGAAGACAAAGACGAGAAAGAAGACAAAGACGAGAAAGAAGACGAAGACGAGAAAGAAGACGAAGACGAGAAAGAAGACGAGGACGAGAAAGAAGACGAGGACGAGAAAGAGGACGAAGACGAGAACGAAGACGAGGACGAGAACGAAGACGAAGACGAGAAAGAAGACGAAGACGAGAAAGAAGACAAAGACGAGAAAGAAGACAAAGACGAGAAAGAAGACGAAGACGAGAAAGAAGACGAAGACAAGAAAGAAGACGAGGACGAGAACGAAGACGAGGACGAGAACGAAGACGAAGACGAGAACGAAGACGAAGACGAGAATGAAGACGAAGACGAGAACGAAGACGAGAACGAAGACGAGGACGAGAACGAAGACGAGGACGAGAACGAAGACGAGGACGAGAACGAAGACGAGAACGAGAACGAAGACGAGGACGAGAACGAAGACGAGAACGAAGACGAGAACGAGAACGAAGACGAGGATGAGAACGAAGACGAGGACAAGAACGAAGACGAGGACGAAGACGAAGACGAGAAGACTTTTAATGACGACGACGGTGAAGGAGAAGTTAAGTAAGGGATTTGACAGAGTAGGTCGTGATGGAGGGTGAGTGTTGGAGGGAGGAGGGGGAGGTGGAGAGAGAGTGTTGGAGGGGAGGGGAGGGTGGGAGATGAGATTGACATGTAGTTTACGAGGATGATGCTAGAGGGAGGAGGAGGAGGAGGAGGAAGAGGAGGAGAAAGAGGAGGGAGAAGCTTATCTTTATATAGATACGGTAGACGTCATGACCCTAATCCCTTGGGGATTAGGGTAGATTAAGAAAAAAAATACTGCTGTAACGGGGCTACAAATAAAAAGGGAATGCAGAGGAAAATGGTTAGAAAAGGAAATATAGGAAGATCAAGTCGGCGGGTTTGTGGGGAACAGAAAAAAAAAACCGAAGAATGACAAAAATAATGACTTGTTTTTCTCGAGTTTGCCTGGCTGGAAACCCGCAACCCCATAACATCTGGCAACAGTCCTCGGACACTCCCACGGACCTCTCTGGAGGGGAGTCGTCACCGGTTGTCAGAGAGAGAGAGAGAGAGAAAGAGAGAGAGAGAGAGAGAGAGAGAGAGAGAGAGAAAGATGGAGAGAGAGAAAGATGGAGAGAGAGAAAGATGGAGAGAGAGTGAGAGAAAGTGAGAGAGAGTGAGAGGAGAAGGAGGGGGCGGAGGAGAGGGAAGAGGGGGAGGATGAGAAAGAGAGGGAGGAAGGGGAAGATGAGGGAAGAGAGGGAGGAGGAGAAAGAGATGTAGGAGGAGAAAGAGATGTAGGAGGAGAAAGAGAAGGAGGAGGAGAAGGAGAGGGAGGAGGAGAAAGAGATGTAGGAGGAGAAAGAGATGTAGGAGGAGAAAGAGAAGGAGGAGGAGAAGGAGAGGGAGGAGGAGGGGAAGATGAGAAAGAGAGGGAGGAGGAGAAAGAGAGGGAGGAGGAGGAGGGAGAGAGGGAGGAGTAGAGAGTGAGGAGGAGGAGGGGAAATCATTAGGACCATGTCAGTGCTGTGCCTGCAGGTATCAGGTACAAAGATGTTGGATGTTGGCTAAGTTAACATTGATTGGCTTCACGGCGAAAGGAAACGTTGCCAGATGCTTCATTCCCTTTTTTCTTTTGTTATCTCTGTCTTCTCTCTCGTTTTTTAATAATTTTTAATTTTTCTACTATTTTCTTTTTCTTTTTTCAATTCAATGTTTTATCTATTTCTTCTACTTTACCTAATCTGTTCTCTTTTTTCTCCTTCATTTTATTTTATTTACATATATATATGTATATATATATATATATATATATATATATATATTATATATATGTATTTAACAGTTGTCTTTGAATCTGTGAATAACGCAGTTCGTAAAATAATCAACGAAACGCGGCAAACATTGTCCCTAGACTGTTTCGCCGTTTTGGATTACAGTGAAGGTACTTGATCACACATCGTCGATTTACATACAGAACTTTAGTATTCCCATCTGACAATTTAGTGTCAACGTGGCGCCCGGCGTAGGTCTCTATGGTGTCTCTTTAAATATTGTAGGATTCTGTGGCTGTTCTATACATATTCAGAGTTCCATGGAAGCCAGATCGGAGGCTTTGTTGAAGCCAAACCTCCTATATTACGCGAAAGAGATTCTATTCGAGAGAATGCTTTTAGCGTCGTAACCTGACACACTGCAGAACCAAGTACGTGACCAGCTAAAAGCTTGGTAAATACCACCAACTCTGTAGGGCGTTACTGTTCCCTTCGAGCAAGAGGATGGGTCAACGCTCGTGTATGTAAAGTCACAGATACCCGTGGATTAAACTCTGCGTTCTCATTCAGGAGGGTAATCATTGACGATTACTAATCCAGCACATGAATCATTACTATGGTGAATCACTCGTATAAGCTTACGTACATGCACGCATAAACACACACACACACACACACACACACACACACACACACACACACACACACACACACACACACACACATATATATATATATATATACACACACATACATACACGAATCCTCGGTGGCGCGGTTGTTAGAATCCCCGACTGTCACTATATCGGTCCGGGTTCGAATCCTGCCCAGGGCTTAAATAATTTCAGTATCGCTGCGCTTCGAGACGTTACTTCAACTCTCGTGGGCAGGGAGTTGGTGTGTGTGTGTGGGTGCAAGGTCACAGTATTAACCATAGATCGGTTATACGAGCTCTGAGCTCTCATCTGGGAGGTTAATAACTATCGATCATGGATCCAACACGTGATCCAAGACCATAGTGAATCACACACACACACACACACACACACACACACACACACACACACACACACACACACACACACACACACACACACACACACACACATATCATATGTATATATATATATATATATATATATATATATATATATATATACATATATATATATACATATATAATTACATATCACAAAGCTGATTAGTCTTCATATATTATACGACTTCTTGTAATTCCTTTAATTAACAAAGTCATTAACTCTGTGTATTACAAATTAGTTTTTGCCGAAATATATGCTTTAGAGAATGAAAAATATTATCTTTTGTGATTTTTTTCCAATGAGTTTGTTAATATTATTTATGTAATATTTTTGTATCATATTTCTACTAAAACTATTCACTTTTGTTTTCTTACTTCTTTGTTTTTGCAGAATTTAATTATCCTTAGGACTGACCTACTTGAGTCCTTGTTCTCATGTAGGTAACATTAGTTTGGTTGAAGACACTTCTGTTCAACAATGCATTGTCCTTCATTCCATCATACATACGAGTAGTCTTAAGGCCGCTTCATGCTGGTCCAATTCTCTTCAACTCTTGTGAGTTCGATTGAGTAGGAACGACTTTGGTTCCAATTTTTCGTCTTTCGAATTCCTAAATATACCCCTTTCCGGTACAAATGGAGAAGCTGAATGATGATCTAAGAGAAATTAAATCTATGTGAGTGTTGGACATATTGTTGAAAGGCTCTTGAGAAAATCTAGAATATTGTAAGCTGTAAACAAAATCTTCTTCTAGACATTCAAACTTACAACAGTTGGCGCAAACCGGCCTAGTGTGAAGTGAGTGTTATGCCTACGATAATAGGGCAAGACTCGCATCAATGGGTTTAAATTGGACAAATTTAGATTTAAGAGGTAAATAGGAGACAAGAACTGGTTTACCAACCGAGTGGCCAACGAATGGAATAGACTTCGTAACCATGATGTAGTGAGCGCTAAAACTATCGGTTGTTTAAAGAAACGGTTAGACAACTTTATGGATGAGGATGACAGGTGGGGTAATGAGCATAGAACTACATAATGTAGGTCTTATGGTCTCCTGCAGCCTCCTTCATTCTTAGGTTCTTAAGTTTCACTGACCGTAGTTGCTCGTGGCAGTAATTGTTGTCTGTTTTCGAATTTTCATTTTAAGAATACAACTCTTAATTAAGGAAATGTTTCTCCACATTATTGGCTCCGTGAACGCGTGGTGTCCGACAAAAGCGTGGTGTACACGAACCTCCAATTTGTTTGCACTTTGGCGAAATAGACGACATTCAAAGATACGCTTCTATTCGTTTGAATAGTAATTGGGAAACATAAACGTTAAGTTTCCTCTTGTGTTTGTTACAAGCGTAAACGTTTTCATTTCTGGTCTTAACGTTCGACAAGTGATGCAACGTTTGTTTGTACTAGTGTGTGTGTGTGTGTGTGTGTGTGTGTGTGTGTGTGTGTGTGTGTGTGTGTGTGTGTGCATTTACGTGCGCACATGATGTGACGACATATGATTGTGACAGACTACTGTTAGTATTTGCCCTTGTATCATTGCTACAGAACATAATATGCGTAAACACATACACAGTTACACACATACACTCACACGTGCACATGTTGATACACACATATACGCACGCACACACGCAATATGAATGTTTATTTACAGCTCACATATCACAGTAGACTCGTAACTTGCGATGACGTGTAGCGTTCTTTGTTGTGCCAAATTGAAGACACTCCGCGTCTCTGCTCGAAGCAGCAGCTGCAGCGTCAAAGAACGCAACGATGAGCAGGACAGGCATTGTCGGGAGGAAGGACGCGCGCTCCAACATCCATCCGCGCTGCGGGGGGGGGGGTGCTCTCTCGGAGTAACAAGAGCACACGTCAAAGTTTGTGTTTTGGTGCTACATGGAGATGCTTTGCTCTGGAGATATTGTGTGAAGTGACGGAAAACGTGGGGAAACGTGTTGACACGCATACGCGTGAAAATAAGCGCAAAAACACACACACACACACGTGTTTGTATGTATGTACATATATATATATATATATATTATATATATATATTAATGTAATATAATATATATATTCATATACCTGAAGTGAATCGCTAGTAACAGCGAGAACCATACAAATGACTTCCGACAGTCGTCCCGGGAATCGAACCGAGGCCTTGCTTGACGCTACGCCGTCACCTTAGCAGTGGACCCATAGGAGCTATAAAAGGACTCCAATTTGGAGTTAAACTAATTCCCGAAGAATTAAGGTAGACTGCTAGGTAGACGTAAGGACGGTAGATAGAATTCTACCTAGATTCTTCGGGAGTTAGGTTAACTCCAATTTAGAGTCTTGTAGCTCCTATTGCTCCATTGGTAAGGTGACGGTGTAGCGTCAAGCTGGGCCTCGGTTCTATTCTTGGGGTGACTGTCGGAAATCATTTACACACACACACACACACACACACACACACACACACACACACACACACACACACACACACACACACACACACACACACACACACACACACACACAATATATATATATATATATTATATATATATATACATATATATATATATACACACACACACACACACACACACACACACACACTTGAAGGCCTTCCTATGAACGTAGGGATTATTTGTAACACTTTCCACTTTCTTTTAATTAAATGGATTAATAAAAACTCGAGATTTCCGGAGAAAGTGACTTCCGTCACAACAGAAGTCGAGGGTCCCTGGTCCACTCTAAGAGGGCTGTGACGAAGAGCCGTTCTTTGGAAGAAAAGAAAAAAAAAAAAAAAAAAAACGGAAGGAAAGTGGACGAAGAGGGTGGGGATGGGGGATGGGGATGGGGATGGGGAGAGGAGGAGGAGGAGGTGTGGAGAAGTGTCCCTTTGGGAGAGAAATGATTGTTATAGTCCAGTAGAGTGTCCTCGGGGAGGGGAGAAGATCGTATATATCTCCCGGACGGGTGGGGGTGCATGGGGGTGGGGGGAGATAGAAGGGGAGAGGGAACGAGGGAGGGAGTGGGGGAAAGAGAGAGGGAGTGAGGGAAAGAGGGAGGGAGTGAGGGAAAGAGGGAGGGAGGGAGGGAAAGAGGGAGGGAGGGAGGAAGGGGGAGGGAGGGAGAGGGGAGGGAGGGAGGGAGGAAGGGTAGTCGTAAAGGAAGGAGAGAGGGAGGAAGAGGATAAAGGAGGGAGATAGGGATGGAGGGAAGAGGGGAGATGAAAACGAGATAGAGGGGAGAGTAGATGAGGGGAAACCAAAAGGAGGAAAGGGGATGGGATGGGGGAAGGTAAGGGGAAAGAGGTAAGAGAAGAGAAGGAGAGAGGGGAAAGAAGAAGAGAATAGAGGGGAGGGGAGGGGAGGGTAATAAAAGGAAGGGGAGGGGAAAAGAGGGGATAGTTGTATAGAGATCTGTGACACGAGAGGGCTTGTGTGAGGGGAAATGTGCGTATGGGAGGGAGTGGGAGGCAGAAAGGGAGGGGGAGAAGGATGGGCTGAAGGAAGGAAGGAAGGAAGGAAGGAAGGAAGGAACGAAGGAAGGCAGGAAAAGAAGAAAGGGGAGAGAAAGAAGGAAAGAGTGGGAAGAAAGGAAAGAAGATAAGGAAGAAAAGAGGAAAAGAAAGAAGGAGTGAAGGGAGGAAAGCGAATAAAGAAGGCATGGAAGGAGGGAAGAAAGGAAGAAACGAAGGAAGAGAGGAAAAGAAGAAAGGAAGGGGAAGGAAGAAAGGAATGGAAGAAAGGAAAGAAGGTAAGGAAGAAAGGAGGAAAAGAAGGAAGGAGGGAAGGAAGAAGGCAGGGAAGGAAGAAAGGAAGGAGAGGAGGAGGAAAAGGGGGAGAAAGCAGTGTTGCCACTGTGATCTATGCCAGTCCCCACAAATGAGTGATATTTTTTCCACAAAATTCCCACAAGGAAGTCTGGATTTCCACATTTTTCCCCCCCACAAAAAGAGGGAATTATTATATACACAAACGAGTCCATTGCAACATATAATTTGCTCACAAAACATCCCGTGTGAGCAAATTTCTCAGACACAAATTTGTGGAAAAAAATTCCACAAAATGGAATCGGTGGGAGAAAGGGGGATATAGGAGGGACCGTGTGATTAGCGAGGATTGTTTGAATAATGAATTGTTGTGAGATGAATGGGCCGCGAGTTCGAGTCCCGGGACCCGATGCGGGCTTGCTGTGTTGGTTTTCGACAGGCGGGGAAACGACCCAATGTCGGCCTAAGAAGAACTGACAGGGGCTTTGCTTTACTAAGGGGTTTCTCACTTCCCACTGCGTGAGAGTGGGACGATGAGTTTTGAGAGAGAAATAGTGACTTGTATTGTGAACAGAAAACGAGAAATACCAACAAAATTTACGAATCCAGTATCTAAGTAGACAGTGTCTTCTTAGACCATTAAGTCAGGAACTGAACCTAGAGAATTGAAACTTGAAAGTAAAAATTGCAAAAGTTTTTGAAAAAAAAAGGTAGACAAAAGAAAAATATACTTTTTTATATATATCAGGAATTTCAAAACATAAATTAGATTTACACTCTTAGTTTGGGGTCATGCCCTCCGCTGAATGAAATTGCCTGGCGTGACCGTTAGCAGAACCTGCAACGATCGCCGATGGGTACAAAATGGCCGCCGATGGGTACAAAATGGCCGCCAATGAGTACAAAATGGCCGCTTCGGGAGTGAAGATCTGAATATGTCATTCATTACTCTTCTTAAACGTATTTAATCAACTTCTTCATAGCAAAAACAAAATGGTGACTCGAAAAAAAAAAATTATACGAAATAATGACGATCACAATCCCTCATCTAAGGGCTCTTCCACGTATTTCAAAACAAACATTATTTTTCGTAGGCTTCCCAGTAGAGATATTTTTCATAGGCTTGCCTAAGCACTCTGGCTTGTTATGGTGCACAGATTCAGCTTACTGTGGTAGTTTATCACGGTGTAATTACACCTAATGACTGCGAGGGTAGTCCCAACGAGGGAACTGGCGCTCCAGTGAGTTTAAGAGACGAATGTGTGTGCAGACCATCTCTTGTGTACATACCCTCCTCGACAATTTCATCTAAAGTTCTCGTGTGGTCCATATGGCGTACACTTTACAGTGGATCTATTTGTCTATTTATTCTACACGTGAACATGATGATTATTTTTTTGTAACATAGGGTTATCATTATAATAATTTTTGTGGTAATTTCTATTGTAGTCTTCTCCAAGATTGCGTTGTTTACTAGTGTTTATGATATTCTTATCAACACACACACACACACACACACACACACACACACACACACACACACACACACACATATATGTATATATACATATATATATATATATAATATATATATATATATATATATATATATATATATATATATATATATATATACATATACATACATATATAAACAGTATTTTTATCCATAGTCGCGTCTTCTCCATTTCCAGATATCGAAGAAAATGTCTTTCCAGCGAAGAAGACATTTTCCGTATTTGGAAATGTGGCCGTGACGTGGTTCCATCAGCCAACCTGCAGCAGCAGCAGTATTGGAAGGCCACGGGAGTCTGGTCGGAGAAAGGAAATTCAGTTTCCTTTTGCTCTTATGTTCTCATTTGTATAAATTCATTTCGCTCTTGTGACTTGGACGTCGTGATGCATCCAGAGAAGCTTTGGTGTCGAGTGCGGAGGAGGAATGTCGTGCATGTGAGGATGAGTTTCTGGAAAATATATTTTGGAAACTGCCAAAAAGGAAGGTTAATTTGATTCCGGGCGTTATGACGTCATACTTGTCGAGGACGATGTCGAGGAGGACGATGTCGAGGACGATGTGGCGCACCAGAACCACCAAAGTGGCGTTGTGTCTTCCAAAGGGACACAGTGTGACTGAGTGTCTTCCCTTGTGTCCTCCGTGGCTTCATGGAGCTGAAACAGAGAAAGACGCGGCGGCGGACAGCGGGTACCGAGTACGGTCCACAGGTCTGACCTGTTTCTGACCCTCCAGGACAAAGGTTGACCTCACTCGAATTTAATCTAATTCGTCTGTCGTGAGCAAAGAAAGAAAGAAAAAAAAAAAAAAAAATATATATATATATATATATATATATATATATATATATATATATATATATATACATATATATATACATATATATATATATATATATATATATATATATATATATATAAATATATATAAAATAAAAATAACTCCCGACCTTTTTGGAGCAGTACAAAGGGCCTGGGATCGACAAAGACTTTCCCGTTGAAATATCGTCGATGGTCAATTGAAGGGGACAGTAACGCTTTCGCGTTTGAAATATCATCCACCTAAAACAAACGTTCGCTGTCCGAGCGAGTTAGAGCGTCTCTCCTTGCGGCGGAGGTCGAGATGACGACGTTTCGAAAAAAGACACTAACGAGTTGGACCAAGGGCATAGTTCATTCAATTTCACGCTACAAAATCTTCTGTAAGGGACATTGTCCTAGCCTCCTGAAAGGGGGAGTTTCAGGCCCGAATTCTACGACGATTCCAGAGGCGTGGCCCTCCACTCCTAAACCGATACCACTGTGGCACCGAGAGTGCCAGGCGGGAGTACTCATGTTCTGTATGTAAATGGACATTTGTGGGTCAGCTCAGCCCCCTCCTCGCGGTCTCGTTCGAGCACAATCTACACAACCACCTTACATGCAAATCCATACAAGTTGTGTACATTGATAACACACACACACACACACACACACACACACACACACACACACACACACACACACACACACACACACACACATATATATATATTATTATATATATATATATATATATATTATATATATACATATACATATATATATATATATGTATATATGTATATATATATATATATATATGTATATATATACATATATACATGTATATATACATATATATATGTATATATATATATATATATTATATATGTGTATATATATACTATTTTCTCACCATTTGCCCCTGTGTTGAAGAAAGGTCACTAAACCCCTGTTCACACCAGCGGTTTCAACCGTCGCGGTTCAGTTACAATGTATGTCAGTGGAGGAGTTCACACACAACCGCGCAGTATTTCTTTGACTATGCGGTGCCGTGTCGGTTTCCGCGCGGTTTAAACCGCTCATGTGAACAGGGCCTAAGTGTCGGAGTGGATGAGAGAAGAACACGAAGATTATCTCTCCAAATTCGAGAGAAACTGTCAGACTATTGTATTGAAGAGAGAGTTGAAGAGAAAGTTGATGAGA
>NW_027467650.1:62500-65000 GCF_046742065.1 Oratosquilla oratoria | reverse complement strand
GTAGAGTTTCTCAGTCAATTTGTCGTAATTTCATACACTTATCGAATGGCTTGCCTGTTCCAGATTTTTCCTTATGTATGATCAAGTTTGGGACAATGATAACGTCCTTGCTTTGTGGTAATTAGTCGCCACACTATTATTATCATTACTGTTAATATTTTTAGTACTTTTAATCATCATCATCATCATCACTATTATCTTTGTTATTACTATTATCATTATTATCCTTTTAATTATTATCATAATTGTTATCATTATAAATATTATCAATACCATCAATATCACTATAATTATTAACTTGTTTATTTTATTAATTAATTTTCTATAACCCCAAAGCTGAATGGAATCATCAGACCCAAACAAGAATAGACTTGGTAAAATATCTTGTGGTCGCGACAGTTTTCCTCTCTCGTTTTGATTACAATTTTTATCTTTTTCAATTTGCGGTGCAAACGTGTTCTTTTTTTCATATTTCCTCGTTCGCTTCTGTCCGTCTTTTCACCCTCTCTTATCTCACAAATATCATTTATTCACTGACGTCTCTTCCCAATGCCTTTAGTCTTCGTCTCCTTCTTCTTCAATTTCCTGCAAGCTTCTAGTCACCATCAACTTCTTTCAATATCTTTCAATCTCTACTTTATTCCTCAACTCTGTTCATCTTTTTGGTTCTAGGATAGAAGCGCTGGTGAACTTGAGAGCTTGAAGGATATTGGCGTCTCTGACTTGTGCTTTTGTTTTTATTATGGTTGTGTATATGGTTGTAATGTATGCATGCGCGCACACACCCACACGCGCACACACACCCACACGCACACACACACACACACACACACACACACACACACACACACACACACACACACACACACACACACACACACACACACATACACGGTTGCTTATTGACGTCCAACGTAGCCGATGACAACTTTCATTTCTTCCTGGGATGACGCAATGAAATATGAAGTGTTATGGTTGTTGTTGTAGCTCCGGCTGTCTGTGAGTTTTCTTGTGGCTTACCAGTCCAATTCTTGAGCTGCACATCTTCCCACACGTTAGACACGTCCTCTGGGTGTTGGGTGCAGCCGGGTCTTCTCTATTGGCATGTCGCCGTTGTCTTTTTAGAGCCCGTTGAGTTGTGCGGTCCACTTCCATGACAGCAACCCCTTGCTTGATGTTTCCTTTCCAGGTGGTGTTACTATTTGCAAGGGTCTCAAGGTTGGAGGGTGATATCAGGCATATCTTTAACGTCGGTTTTATGTGATCCTTGTACCTCTTTTGAGGGCCACCAGGTCTTCGGTGGATGTTTTGTAACTGTCCATAGAATATTCTTCTTGGTGGTCGTTCCTCTGGCATGCGGATAACATGCCCAAGCCAGCAAAGCTGTCTTGCAGTCATGGCCTCAATACTTACACTTTTTGTACATTCAAAGATCTTTGTATGTGGCATTCGATCCTTCCATGTGAGGCCCAGAATCGTTGGGAGACACGAGATATGAAAGTGCTCCAGTTGTGCCAGGTGACGTCGGTAATCGGTCCATGTCTCAGCACCATACAGCAATTTGGAGATGCAGACTGCTTCATAAACCTGGATTTTGGTTCTCAATATCAGGTGAATGTTTTTAAAAACTTTGGACCTTAGTGTGCCAAAAGAACGCGATGCTTTGTTGATTTTTTCGATGATATAATTGTTAATCTTGGTAGGAGAATTAACAATACTGCCAATGTATTTAGAAAACGGGACAGTTTGAGGCTCAGCTTCGTTGATATCAAAAGAGGATAGTTTTTTTTTTAAAGGATAACTGGGTTACAATTTTAGTTTTGCATGTGTTTATTTGTAGTCCAGATGCTTGATAGATGGAGAATAACGAATCCAACAAGCTTTGCGTAGAGTCAGCTGTGTATGTTATAAAGGTGTGTGTGTGTGTGTGTGTGTGTGTGTGTGTGTGTGTGTGTGTGTGTGTGTGTGTGTGTGTGTGTGCTGCAGACACACACACACACACACACACACACACACACACACACACACACACACACACACACACACACACACACACGCTGAACCAAGTTTGAATGATGAAAACACGGGCGAAACCCAACGAACATAGATTTTGTGATGTATATTACGATTAGATAAATGCACACACAAATATATACTCTATTTGACCCAACATTTGCCAATCGTAATGCGTGATGGTTCAGCTCATTACGAAGACAATAATAATAATGATGACGATGGTGATGACGTCATAGCAAAGCAATTACCGAAACTGTCGTTTAATGTGAGCATGATTGACACTCAGTTCTGGTAGTTTGACGCATAGCCGTCGAACCTGTAATTTATGGTTTTTGAATAATTAAAAAATCGCCTTTTTCGAAAAATCATCTGGGATCAAGACTTTTTTTTTTAGGTCATTTCCATCCACGATAAGTGCATTCATAAATGAGATTTGGATATTGACATTACAAATGAAGCTATTGGAATACATGAGAGCATATGT
>NW_027467650.1:40000-52500 GCF_046742065.1 Oratosquilla oratoria | reverse complement strand
CTCTCTCCTTTTCTGCTCTGTTTCCTCCTCACGACAAACTTTGTTTTAGTCTTTTACTTGTCCCCTCCGTTTCCAACTTTAATAATTATTTCTTTCCTTCTTCTTTTGTTCTCTCTGGCTCCATCCCTTTCATCTTCTTCTTTTTCTCGCTGTTCCACCTTCGTCTCCTATTCTCTTTGGTCGTCTTCCTTCTTTTGTGTTTGACTTTTTTTTTGTGTTTCTTCCTCCTTTATACCTTCTTCCTCCTGCTCCTCCTCCTCCTCTTCTCCCACCATCACCACAACCATCATCAACACCACCATCATCAACACCACCATCATCAACACCACCACCATCAACACCACCACCACCACCACCACCACCACCACCACCACCACCACCACCACCACCAACATCATCATCATCATCATCATCATCATCATCATCATCATCATCATCATCATCATCATCATCATCATCATCATCATCATCATCATCACCACCACCACCACCACCACCACCATCACCACCACCACCACCACCATCACCACCACCATCACCACCACCACCACCACCACCACCACCACCATCACCACCACCACCACCACCACCACCACCACCACCACCACCACCACCACCACCACCACCATCATCTTGTCCTCTTTCTCTTACTCTTCTTCCTCCTCTCCTTTCCGTCTCCTCCGTTTCTCTTTACCCCCTCCCCTCCCCCCTCCCCCTCCTCTTCCTTCTCCCACCACCTCCCCACCCTCCATTCCTAGCCCTTCCTCTCTACCCTCCATTTCTCTTCTCTTCCCTCCTCCTCCTCACCCCATCCCCTCCTCCCCGTCCTCCTCTCCCCACCCTTCCCAGTAAGCTGTCCGTTCCAATTACTGCTGCTCTATTAGTTTCTTGGAAGTTCGCGACATGTCCTGCTGTTCCTGCTGTTTCTGCTGTTCCTATTGTCCCTGTTGTTGCCCATGATACTCCTCCTGCTGTCCCTGCTTCTCCGCCTCCTCCTCCTCCTCCTCTTCCTCCAATCCAACTCCTCCTCGCCTCATGCGTCTGCTATAGTGTGTTTCTCCGGCACATAAAGTCATGCTTTGCTGATATCTTTTCTCCGGTCCGCACTAATTGACCTGTCCGATTTCAGTCCAGTATTTATCTATTCATCAATCTTTTCTGAATATTCAACCCTGTGTCTACCCTGCTGGACTTTTAGATCTTAATATTCACATACGATAAACATATTTCTTTAATATAACTGATATACCAGTGAGATTTTATGGAAAACCGCAAAATGTCTGATTTCGCCCATGTGGTCTGGCTTATGTAAATATACCACACAGTCTCATTTTGAATGACCACCATTTTACATAATTTTTTTTTCGTTTCCATTACCCATTTATTCTCCTTTTCTTAATTTTTCTTTCTCGTTTCCCTTATTCACCAGCGTTTCTGTTCTCAATATATTCTTCTCCGTCTTTATTCTCCCCAACATCTACGTTCATTAATATATTTCGTCGCTCGTTCATGTCATTACTATTTACTCATCTATATTCGTTTGCTTTATATTGACTTCGTTTTCCTCCTCTCTCCACCTACTCAGCTTGATTCCACCTTCATCCATCCTCTCCTCTCCACCTCCATTCCACTTTCGCTTTACCAACTCTCCTTGAATTCCAACCATTTTTTTTCCTTTTCCCTCCCTATTCCCTAATGTTATAAACTCTTTTATTATCCTCTTTTTCCCATAATTTGCTCTTCTCCTTTTGGAATACCTCCTTGTGAGCTTTAACATTTCATTTCTTTATTTCCTTCTCCCCCCCCTTAAGTCTTTATATGTTCTGTCCGCGTTTTTTTTTACCTCACTCTGTGAGACCACTCTGTGATCTTCTTCCTCCTCTTCTTTTAATTGCTCTTCTTCTTCCTCCTCTTCTTCTTTCGCCTCCTCCTCCTCTTCTTCTTCTTCTTCCTACTCCTCTTCGTCCTCTTCTTCTTTCCCTTCTGCTTCTTCCTATTCTACTTCTTCCTTTTCAAAACTTCTATTTCTTTTACATCTCCCCCTAATCCTCCTCCTCCTTCCCTCACTCTTTCTTCATCTCTCTCTTCTTCTTCTTCGTCTCCTCTTCCTTCTCCTTGACGCCCCGAATTCTATCTTCGTTTTCTCCGCGTTTTCAGTACCTCCTCCTCCAGGACCTCTTCGCGACCTCCCCCCTCTACCTCCTCCTCGCCCCCTCCTCCCCAGAAGACTGTCTTGCCCTCTCGGCCTCCTGCTAATCTGCTGAAGGTCATTTGCTTCCATTTGCGTCCGGCTGACGACCCGACGCACGAGTCGGTCGTCCTCATCTGTCCTTCTTAGACTGGAGGTTCTTCAAGGTCAGTCCTTCCTCCTTCATTCTTTCTTCCTCCTTCCTTCCTTCCTTTCTTCCTCCTTAACTTCCTTCCTTCTTTCTTCCTCCTTCCTTTCTTCCTCCTTAACTTCCTTCCTTCTTTCTTCCTCCTTCCTTCCTTCCTTTCTTCCTCCTTAACTTCCTTCCCTTTTTCTTCCTCCATTTATTTCTCCCTTCCTCCTCCTTCCTTCCTTTCTTCTTTCTCTCCTTCCTTCCTTCCCTTTTTCTTCTCCATTTCTTTCTCCCTTCCTCCTTCCCTCCTTACTTCCTCTTGCCTCCATTGCTTTCTCCCTTCCTCCTTCCTTCCTTCTTTCTTCCTTTTATCCTGTCTTCCTTCCTTCAAGGTCATTAATCTCTTCGACCCACGGACTAGATGTCACACGGCTCGACGGCGCAGTGGTACCGCTCTCGACCGCTAAATCAGCTATCCGAGTTCGAGTCCCGCCCAGGGATGAAATTATTTCAGCATTGCTAGACTGCGAGCCGGCACTCCAAGTCTGGTGGGCAAGGAGTTTTGTGTGTGTGTGTGTGTGTGTGTGTGTGTGTGTGTGTGTGTGTGTGTGTGTGTGTGTGTGTGTGTGTGTGTGTGTGTGTGTGTGTGTGTGTGTGTGTGTGTGTGTGTGTGTGTGTGTGTATGTATGTGTGTGTGTAAGGTCACAGTATTACCCATAGATCGGGGTAATGAGCTCTGAGCTCTCATCCGGGACGAAAATAGCTGTCGATCACAAGACCAACACATGATCCAAGACATTGGCGAATCACGATGTCCACGAGTTCCCGATGTGCTTCGACCCGCGCGGGGACAATGAGCGAAATGGAAAGAACTGAGTCGAAAAAGACTGAAACATTCATGGAGTTAACGGGGCATTAACGATCACCTTTCTTTAAATTGCGCTCGTTTTGGGGCCGATGTTTCCGACTTTGCTCTTCCAGCGGCGGAGGCAGCGTTGGGCTTTCGGGGACAAAATTTCAATAATTCAAAATTTCTCAAAACTGTAGAATTCTGGTTCACTTCTGGATGAAATTGACTGGTTTTTGTGGAAATTCTATTCTGTATTGAGTCTGAATATTTTCCTCATGTTTATGTTAATGATCTCCATTTTTTTTTATCTTTCCTAGGGGTAGGAGGGGTCATTTTTTGTTTTCTTTGACTTGTTGAAATCCATTATGTCAGGTTCAAAGGCAAAGTAGATTATACATACATACATACACACACACACACACACACACATACATACACACACACATCATACATGCATACATAAATGCATGAATCTATACAAAACAAACAAAAATATTTTAAACTTAATTTTTCTGTAACAAGAATAAAAAAAACACTGAGAGGTTTGCAGATATTTCATTTTATAAAAACAAGGCGGTACTTAGTTATATTAGAAAATATTTTGGAAATCTTATAAAAAAAATTTACTTGGAAATATGGAAGCACAATAGAAAAAGAGCTTTTTGCTAGGAGGCAGAAGCCGCCGTCTTTTCCTCGTATACTTGATGTATATATGTATATGTATATATAATATATATATATATATATATATATATATATAATATATATACATACACACACACACACACACACACACACACACACACACACACACACACATATATATATTTATATATATGTATATGTATGTATATATATATATGTAATGTGTGTGTTGTGTGTATCTAGGTGTACATGCGAATGAAGGAATGTACATGTATATTTATTCGTATATCGTACACATTCATGTAAATTACATATTTATTAACTTTACCTTTTCCTGTAAATATAAACCCATGTGATTCACCACGGTGTTGAATCACATGTCGGACTAGTGATCGACAGCTATTGCCTCTCTGGATGTGAGTTTAGAACACGTATATGGTCCGATCTATGAGTAATGCTGTGACCTTACACACGCACACGCACACACACACACACACACACACACACACACACACACACACACACACACACACACACACACACACACACAAATATATCCACCTCCTTGTCCAACAGAGTTGGAGTACCGGTTTGGTGTGTTTTGATACTTTTCAGCCCTGGGCAGGGACTCGAACTCGGACCGCTGAGTTGGCAGTCAAGCGCGGTACCACTACACTAGCAAGCCTTTTAACCCTTTCCTGTTGCCAGCAGGTGTGCCTGTGCCTGCTTCCATGCAAGTGTGGCTGCACGTGATTGCATGGCTGTGCCGGGAGCAATTAGGCGCAATGAACCGCGAAGAAGATGTAGAGGCGGTTGGTCGCTTTGCTCGCCCGAGAAAGATGCTGAGGACGCGACCGACGCATTTGCATCTCTGAAGGAAGACTTCTCCTCACGAGGTTTCTGCTCTCTTTGTCGTTTGTGACTCAAAGGAGACCTCCCTCCAGCAGGGGAATCGGTAAACCTATGGCATGATATGACCTTAAAAAAGGTTTGGCCTTAGAGAGAGAGAGAGAGAGAGAGAGAGAGAGAGAGAGAGAGAGAGAGAGAGAGAGAGAGAGAGAGATAGAGAGAGATAGAGAGAGAAATATAGAGAAAGATAGAGAAAGATAGAGAGAGAAAGATAGAGAAAGATAGAGAGAGAAAGATAAAGAGAAATATAGAGAGAGAAAAGAGAGAGAAATATAGAGAGAGAAAGATAGAGAGAGGAAAAGAGAAAGAGAAAGAGAGAAAGATATATATAGAGTGATAGAAAAATAGATAGAGAGAGACAGAGAGAGAACGAGAGAGAGAGAGAGAGAGAGAGAGAGAGAGAGAGAGAGAGAGAAGTGCCCTCCTCAAAAATAGAATAAACACTTTTGTGAAAAAGTGCCCTTCCTCCCCCCAAAATAAATAAATAAATAAATAAACAAATAAATAAATAATTAAAGACAAATATTCTGTGAAAAAAGTGCCCTTTCCTCCTAAGAAAAAAAAAAAAGAAAAGTGCCCCCCCCCCAAAAAAAAAAAAAGAATAAATAAATAATTAAAGACAAATCTTCTGTGAAAACACGTCCGCCTAATGCCACGACCCAGATCCTATTTGGAATCGAAAAGAGACTTTGTTTCCTCCTGGAATGCCTTTTTTTGTTGGCGGCCTCAAGTTGTGTGGTCGGGCATCATCAGCTGTTAGGAAATTTGCTCAAACTTCCCCAGAGTCCATTAGAAGGCAACTGGCTTTCCAAAATACTGCCTCCTCCATTTGGCATCACATTGTCCCTTTTTTTCTCTACACCTGGTATGTATCTGCGCGTGCGTGTGTGTGTGTGTGTGCGTGTTTGTGTATGTATATATGTATATATGTATGTATATATGTATGTACAGTATGTACAGTATGCATGTATGTAAAGTATGTATGTATGTATGTATGTATGATATGTATGCATGTATGTGTTAATTTATGTAGGTATGTAGTTAGTGTGTGTGTGTGTGTGTGTGTGTGTGTGTGTGTGTGTGTGTGTGTGTGTGTGTGTGTGTGTGTGTGTGTGTGTGTGCGTGTGTGTGTGTGTGTGTATGTGTGTGTATGAGTACTTAAGCATGTCCATGTGTTTAAATGTGCACATATTTATACTACATTCATAGTATGTATGTTGTCAATTTATATGGATGAACTTGTCTTGCCGTTATTATTATTATTATTTTTCCTCATTCGTTCCCCCTTCTCATCTTTGTACTTTGCATCGCCCATATTATGTCTCCACCTTCCCCCTCGTCGTTTCTCCCAATAATTTTTCATTTACTTCTTCAGTTTTCTACTCTTTCTTTCCCACCCCCTCTCCCGCTTTCATTTCCCACCAGACTTTTTGGAAATTTTTCTTTTCTCCATTCCTCTCCAGACTTCAGGACATCGACCACAACAATATCCTATTTTATGGAGTCGCTTCTGTCCATCATCCTTTTTTTTTTTTTTTTTTCCTAAGCTTCGGTCTCGTCACTTTTTCTTCTTTTTCTCTTTCTTCTCCTTCTCCTCCTTCTCCTTCTTCATCTCCTCCTTCTTCTTCTCCTCCTCCTCCTCCTTCTTCTCGTTCTTCTTCTTCTTCTTTTTCTTCTTTTTCTTCTGCTCCTCCTCCTCCCCTCTTCTGTTCCTTATGCTGTTTTTATGTCGTCGGTTCGCCTCTTCTTTATTTTCTTTATTGTGTTCTTTGTCTCCAATTCATTTCGTTGCTTATATTCTTGTATTAATGTGTGTGCGTGCGTGCGTGCGCTTGTGTGTACGTGCGTGCGTGTGTGTACGAGCGCGCGCGTGTGTGTGAGCGCGCGTGTGTGTGCGCCCGTGTCTGTGCGTGCATGATCGCGCATGTGTGTGTACAAATGGACGTTTGCGTACATACGAGTATCTGCCTATCTACTTGTCTACATGCCTGCCTGCCTGTTGGTCTATATGCCTCTCTCTGTCCCTTTATATTTACGTTCGTATTGGTACTACCAAACGGCACTCCAGGGCCTAATTAGGGGGAACAAACCCCCCTTCTCCCCCCCCTCGCTCCACCTCTCCCCTCTCCCACCCTCCCTCCTCCCTCCCCCCTCGAAAACCGAACTGTCGCTCTCGGAGCGCGGAGGAGCACTTCGAAGCAACGACTCGAACTCTCCATGATGTCGCCAGGAAATGAAACCTCAATGACGCAACTCTGAGATGATGACGTCATAACTCTGAGACGGTGACGTCACAATTCTCGGACGATGACGCCACAATTCTCGACCGATGACGTCACAACTCTCGAACGATGACGCCACAACTCTCGGACGATGATGCCACAACTCTCGGACGATGACGTCACAGTTCTTGGACAATGACGCCACAACTCTTGGACGATGACGTCACAACTCTCGGACGATGACGTCACATTTCTTGGACAATGACGTCACAAATCTTGGACGATGGCATCACAAATCTTGGATGATGGCGCGCAAACACACACACACACACACACACACACACACACACACACACACACACACACACACACACACACACACACACACACATATATATACATATATATATATAAGTATATAATATACACACACACACACATATGCATGTGTGTGTGTGTGTGTGTGTGTGTGTGTGTGTGTGTGTGTGTGTTCTGACGCCCCTCCCCTTGAATGAGGGGCGGGGGCGCGGGGCGGCAGCCTCCTTCGCAGCCTCCGGCGGCCGGAAGGTCGAATCTGGCGCCCGGAAATAAGGCTTTTTGGCCTCTATGGACACGAAAATGGAGGCCGCCTTGTCTTCTTCTTCGGTTTTACCTTCTTCGAATTGATCGTGTTGCAAAGAACGGGAGGTAAAACAAATGAGAGGGAGGAGGAGGAGGAGGAGGAAGAGGAGGAAGAGGAGGGGGAAGACAAGAAGGAAGAGGAGGAAGAAAAAGAATAAAAGTAGGAAAGAGAAGAGGAAGAAGAAGAGTAGCAGCAGGAAGATGAGGAAGAAGATGTGTAGTAGGAGGCGGAGGAGGAAGAGGAGCAGGAAGAGGAGCAAGAGAGTAGCAGCAGAAAGAAGAGGAGGAGGAGGAAGAGGAGGAATAAGAGTAGCAGCAGAAAGAAGAGGAGAAGGAAAAAGATGAGCAGGATGAGGCGGAGGAAGAGGAGGAGAAAGAAGATGAATAGGAGGAG
Source organism: Oratosquilla oratoria (assembly GCF_046742065.1). NCBI lineage: Eukaryota > Metazoa > Arthropoda > Malacostraca > Stomatopoda > Squillidae > Oratosquilla > Oratosquilla oratoria. The sequence goes on along the minus strand of NW_027467650.1, from coordinate 44,538 downwards.
GCGGAGGAGGAAGAAGAGAAAAAGAAGGAGAAGTAGTGCGAGAAGGAAAAAGAGAAGGAGAAGGAGGAGGAAGAACAAAAGGAAAAGAGAAGGAGAAGGATGAAGAGGATGGGGGAAGAAGAGGAGGAGGAGGAAGAGGAAGAGGAAAAGGGGAAGGAGGAGTAGGAGGAGAAGGAAGAGGAGAAGGAGGACGTGGAGGAGTAGAAGTAGGAGGAAGAACAGAAGGAAAATAGAAGGAGAAGGATGAAGAGGACGGGGGAAGAGGAGGAGGAGGAGGAAGAGAAAAAAGCGAAGGAGGAGTAGGAGTAGTAGGAGGAGAAGGAAGAGGTAAGGAGGACGTGGAGGAGTAGAAGGAGGAGGAAGAACAAAAGGAAAAGAGAAGGAGAAGGATGAAGAGGAGGGGGGAAGAAGAGGAGGAGGAGGAAGAGGAAAAAGGAGAGGAGTAGAATTAGGAGAAGAAGGAAGAGGAGAAGGAGGACGTGGAGGAGTAGAAGTAGGAGGAGGAGGAGGAGGAAGAGGAAGAACAGAAGGAAAATAGAAGGAGAAGGATGAAGAGAAGGGGGAAGAAGAGGAGGAGGAGGAAGAGGAAAAAGGGGAGGAGGAGTAGAAGTAGGAGGAGAAGGAAGAGGAGAAGGAGGACGTGGAGGAGTAGAAGTAGGAGGAAAAGGAGGAGAAGGAGAAGGAGGAGGAGGAGGAGGAGGAGGAGGAGAAGAAGTAGGAGGAGAGGGAGAAGTAGGAGCAGAAGGAAGAGGAGAAGGAGGACGAGGAGGAGGAGAATATGGAGGAAAAGGAGGAGAAATTGAGTAGGTGAGGAGGAAGCGTATGGCATCAAGATTGATGTAGAGACAAGTGGGAAGCCATTCAGAGGACATGTAAATATGGACGAAGCAGGCAACCACAGGGAGGGAACAGCGGGACCATAACTCCAGAGGGGGTGAGGGGGGTGACAGGGGTGAGGGGGTGAGGGAGGTGAGATGGGGTGAGGGAGGTGAGATGGGGTGAGGGAGGTGAGATGGGGTGAGGGAGGTGAGAGGGGGTGATGGGGGTGAGAGGGGGTGAGGGGTGGGGCTAGGCACAGCGCGCACTTCACGGGTCATTAGGATTCTCTTTCAGGAAGGACTGAAGCTGAAACGTTAACAAGGGGTCACTGGTTTTACCTGCGTATATGTATGTATACATGTATGTATACATATATGTATGTATGTATGCATGTGTGTATGTATGTACATATATATGTATGTATGTATGTATGTATGTACGTATATATATATGTATGTATGTATGTATGTACATATGTAATATAACTATATACATATATAAATATATATACATATATATGTATATATATATATATATATATGTATATATATGTATATATATGTATATATAGATACAAATTATCTATATTTATATATATATACCTATATACATATATATATATATATATATACATATATATATATATATCTGTGTGTGTATATGTATTTACAAAAATATACGCACACACACGCTTCTTACTTACTTCGGAATCGTAATTTGATCTGAGACCAAGAGTCTACAAAAACATGTTTTGAAATAAAGTTTGATGATGCTTTTGATCTTTGTGTCACTTTTCGCATTTTATTTTTCCTTTTTCCTTCCCCATCGACATTTTCTCTCTAATGAACGATGGCTGCCTTCCCAGACTTGATATATTTTATTTGTGATTCGAATTATCTATTTATTTATTTGTTTATTTATCAGATTATCTATTCATTTATTTGTTTATTTATTTGATCTATTTGTTTTTATATTATTTTATTTTATTTCATTTTTTCTATTTTACCTTAATTTATTTTAGTCTATTATTTTGCAGTGGTTAATTTCATGATTGTGGAGGATTAACATTAAAAGATTTAGAGCTGTAGGTGATATTAATATTTTTCGAAGACATAAATCCTGCATTAAGAATTTTTGTATAAGTATTAATTTCAGAACAATTGCAAAGAACTTAATCGATATGCAATTGTTGCAAATCTGTGATGACAGAATTTGCAAAGGCCATTTATATGTATTTCAAACTTTTTTTTTGTAAACGCACGAGGAATTTCTCGTTTGTTATCATAAAATATTTACCTCAAGAGGATTGAAGTCTCAGACGGTGTAGAATTGTTGTGCTATGCGAGTGATAATTGTGTGTGTGTGTGTGTGTGTGTGTGTGTGTGTGTGTGTGTGTGTGTGTGTGTGTGTGTGTGTGTGTGTGTGTGTGTGTGTGTGTGTGTGTGTGTGTGTGTGTGTGTGTGCGCACGCCAGTGTGTGCCAGTGTGTGTATGTATGTATGTGCCAGTGTGTGTGTGTGTGTGTGTATGTGCCAGTGTGTATGTGTGTGTGTGTGTGTGTGTGTGTGTGTGTGTGTGCCAGTGTGTGTGTGTGTGTGTGTGTGTGTGTGTGTGTGTGTGCCAGTGTGTGTGTGTGTGTGCCAGTGTGTGTGTGTGCCAGTGTGTGTGTGTGTGTGTGTGTGTGTGTGTGTGTGTGTGTGTGTGTGTGTGTGTGTGTGTGTGTGTGTGTGTGTGTGTGTGTGTGTGTGCTCACTCGCTTGTGTTTATCTAATTCATTCTTCATCGCACTCCTCAAGAGCGTTCGGTTGAATTAAATCTTTCCAACGGCAGACGAAACAAAACCCGTTCAGCCAGAACAGTATTTGTTCAACTAGAACAACGTCCACCCAAAAGTGTGTTCAAAGAGAACAAAATCTGTTTAGCCAGAATAAAGTCCATGACACGAGCCCCTTTCCTCGGGCGTCAAAACAGACAAACATCATAAATATCTTACAGGGTGAGTCAAAAATCTCTTTACGAGTGTACTAGTATTCAGTTCGGAGCTTTAAGATTCGTTTAGATAAACATCTAAGCAAGATGCTGTAATGAATGACATTTATTGTATATTATTTGTTTATTTGTTTGTTATTATTTGTCTGTTTATTATTTGCTTGATTTTCATATATCATTATGTCAACTCATTATTATTAACTATTTACCTGTTTTCTTATTATTCAACTATACCTATGGATTTTCTATTTTATTATTATTATTCATATTATTATAATATGATTTTTATTTTATATATATATATATATATATATATATATATATATACACATATATATATATATATATTCGCATCCTACCTAGTTATGGACCAAAAGGGCTCCTGTCGGCATGATTCACCTTTGTAATCCTTTAATTCACATTCACAAACAAGCTGAACAGCACAATACTTGAACCCGCTGTAGAGAACATAAAGAATGTTCAGTCCCCGTGTTCAGTGTGTTCACCTTGAAGAGAATAACACACTGACACAGAGTACACGAACAACCAACATATGCACGAACATTTTTGACTCCCTCTGTAGAACAAGGAGGAACTGGGAGTTCACTGTAGTTGTTGTTGGTCATATGGAGTTTAACCAGCGCTTCCATCCTGGTGGAGAATCTGGCGCCGCTATCGTCTGGGATAAGTGGAGTTCATGCCTGGGTGGTGGAACGGGTTCATTATGCAACAGTCTTGTGTTGTTTGCTTGTTTATGTATATAAGCTCGCTTGCGAAGCCTGTTCATGGGTGCGAATTAAGATAATGCTACTGTTCTACTTTAATAGGCTTCATGTACACCTACGCACATACAGAGCACGCACACATACACACACGCACACACACATACACACACACACACACACACACACACACACACACACACACACACACACACACACACAGAGGCAGACATGAACTGATTTAAAGCAACGTTTGATAAGCGGAGATAATGAGACGGGATCCCATGGGCATAAGTCTAACCCAGTACACACCGTCCATCCCATCCACTTCTTTGAACAGAAGCGCTGGTGAACTACAGTCGAGAACAAGAACAACAACGAGAACAAGAAGAAGAACAAGAATAAGAACAACAAGAAAAACAAGAAGAACAACAACAAGAACAAGAACAACAAGAACAAGAACACCAAGAACAAGAACAAGAACAAAAAGAACAAGCACAAGAACAAGAACAACAAGAACAAGAACAACCATCGACGCATTCTATCATTCACACCTACGCACCTACCCACATACACACCCACCTACACACCTACACACCACACCCACGCACATACACATCCACCCACACCCACACACCCACGCAATTACAAATTCACCTATTCACACGCCCATCTACTTACAAACTCCCACAACTAACTACTTACACTCATAAGCGCGTTTATAGTCTTTCTCATAACCACTTCCCAGCATTTACGATCTTGCCGCTTATTCTTGACCCTCCTCCTCCTCCTCTTCCGCCTCCTCCTCCTCTTCTGCCTCCTCCTCCTCCTCCTCTTCCACCTCCTTCTCCTTCCACACCCTCCTCTCTTCCTCCACCTCTTCCTCCTTCCACCCCTTCCCCTGTTCCTTCCTTCTCTACTCTTCCTTCTTCCTTTCCTCTCCCTCCTCCTCTTGTTCCACCTCCCGTCCCCCTCCCCCGCCCCGCCACCCCGGCATCTCATAATACTG
>NW_027467650.1:30000-35000 GCF_046742065.1 Oratosquilla oratoria | reverse complement strand
CACATTTCATCTTTCGGATTTTTTTTTTTCTTTTTAGATTTTTGTGTTGTGTGGACAGTTTGTTGTTGTTACAAACTACTTCACCAGCGTTTCCATCTATCGTAGGCACGAAAGAGAGAGAGAGAGAGAGAGAGAGAGAGAGAGAGAGAGAGAGAGAGAGAGAGAGAGAGAGAGAGAGAGAGAGAGAGAGAGAGAGAGAGAGAGAGAGAGAGAGAGAGAGAGAGAGAGAGAGAGAGAGAGAGATGGAGAGAAAAAGAGAGGGAGAGAAAGAGAGAGAGAGATGGAGAGAAAAAGAGAGGGAGAAAGAGAGAGAGAGAGAGAGAGAGAGAGAGAGAGAGAGAGAGAGAGAGAGAGAGAGAGAGAGAGAGAGAGTACCCCATCCTATTCGCCCGAATGAAATAATTCGAATTAGCAACTTAATTACGCTTAATTATTGTAGGACTAATTAGTGACGCCACGTAGAGCAGTTTGTCTGTAACATTCTACAATTTTTTTTGCCCTAAAAAGATGATGATAAAAAAAAAGAATAAAATAAAACGAAAGAACAAAAGATGACTGAGGTGGGTGTTGTTTGTTATCGTTATTGTTGTTATTGTTTAGTCCCTTAGAATCGAGAGAATGTCGTTGTTGCTGTTTTTGTTATTGTTATTGTTAATGTTTAGTCCCTTGGATAGAAGGAGGAGAATATCGTTGTTGCTGTTATTGTTATTGTTAATGTTTAGTCCCTTGGATAGAAGGAGGAGAATATCGTTATTGTTATTGTTATTGTTGATGTTTAATTCTTTTGATAGAATTGATAGAATCGTGTAAAAAAAAAACAAAAAAAAAAAACGAAAGAACCTTTTCCCTACCAAGATGAATGCCCGGGGACAGTTTGCGTGAAAGAATAACTAACATTCGATTGTGAAAGAAATTAATTTATCGAGAAATGTTGGAGCGTTTCTCGCAAAGCCCCTCGAAGTTTAATAAAGCCGCCTGACGCTTCCTCTAAGGAAAATGTTCTTGACAAAGCAAAATCAGAACATCACGTAAATAAGGAAACCTCTTACGCTGACATCCTTTACCAAATAAGGAGACTCTCGACGATCTTTTGAACCTAACTGTGCATCACTACTACATGTATTGTTAACCGTATAATATCATTCCCAAAATACGCTAACATACCTTACTATAGAAAAAATATTTATTATACAAAAAATACTACAGTAAGGATATTAACATATATTTCTATTTATTTATTCATTTATTTATTTTTATTTTACAGGTAAGGTAGCGATGATGGGTTCTGTGCACGACCTACAGGGTGAAGAAAGAAACAAAGTACACAGATCGACGCGGGCTACTGCGGGTATGTAAATGTGTGCTGATGGTTTAGGTGCGGGTGGGGGGGTGGGGGGGAGGTGCCCCTAAACGAACGCCCTTGAATCTATTTTAGGGAGTCGCCCTCGTTAGGATCATATTAGGAGGGGCGACCCTTTCTCCGAGTCGGGAACCTTTCGGGATCACTTCGGGAACCGGGGAGCGGTTCCTCCTAAACTCCTTCGGGGACGGACTTTGAAGTCTTTATCATGGCTAACAATATACTATTTTTTCCCCTTGACATTGTTTTCCAGTTTTCTCACTCTTCTTGCATTCTCTTGGTTAATTATCGTCGTTTTCTTTGTTCCTCTGTTTCGATGTTTCTCTATTTTCTTTCCTCGCATTCTCTTTTAATTTTCTCGCTCCTTTTGCGTCCCCCTGGTTAATTATCGTCGTTTTCTTTGCTCCTCTTTGTTTCGATGTTTTTGTTTGTCTTTGGTTTTGCTTCTTTGTTCGTCACATCTTTGTTTTTGCTTCAGACTCCCAAAGTCTGAAGTCGTCCTCTTCCTCTTAGTCTCAGTACCCCTTCACCCACCTCTAATCTCCTCCATCCCCCCTCCTTCCCTCCTGCTCCCTCCCGCCCCCTCTCTATTTCTCCCTCCCTTTCCCTCCTGCTCTCTCTCTCTCTTTTCCTCCTCCCCCTCCCGTTCCCTGTCTCTCCCTCCCTTCCTCTCCCTGCCTCTCTCACTTCCTTTCTTTCCCTCCCTCATTTCCCCTCTTTCCCTCCCCTCTCCCCGCCCCTTCTCCCTCCCTCCCCCTCCCTCCCGTTCCCTCCCTCCCACTCCCTACCTCTCCCTCCCTCTCCCTACATCTCTCTCCCCCTCCCTCCCGCTCCCTCTTTCTCCCTCCCTCTCCATACCTCTCTTTCCCCCTCCCTCCCATCTCTCTTGTTTTATTCTGTTTCCTCCTCCCACTCTTCCCTACTCACCTTCTTTCCTTAATTCCGTCTCCTCCCACTCTCCTCTATCCTCTACCCCTCCTCTTCTTCCTCCGCCCCTTACCCCTCCCCTTCCTCCTCGCCTTCCTCCCTCTCCTTTCCCCCTCCCGTTCCCCTTAGACTTCTTCCTCCCCTTCCCCTCTACCCTTTCTCCTACCCTTCCCGTTTTCCTTCCCTTTCCCCTCGCCTCACCTCCCCTCTACTCCCCCGTCCTTTAAGCCTACTCTTCGTGCCTACTGTGGAGGTGTCAACAGGTGAGCCAAAGGACCAAAGTAGCGGGTGGAGGAGGAGGAGGAGGAGGAGGAGGAGGAGGAGGAGGAGGAAGTGTGTATATATGTGTGTGCGCGCGAGCCCGCGTGTTTGCGTATGTGTGTGTGTGTGCGTGTGCGTGTGTGTGTGATTCACCATGATCTTTGGATTACGTGTTGGACTCGTGATCGACAACTATTTCCCTCCCGGAAGAGAGCTCAGAGCTCGCATATGACCGATCTATGGGTAATGCTGTGACCACACACACACACACAACTCCCTGCCCACAAGAGTTGGAGTAACGACTCACAGCGCAGCGATACTGAAATTATTTCAGCCCTGGGCAGGATTCTGACCCAGACCGTCGTAGTGGCGGCCGCAAACGCTACCACTGCGCCATCGAGTTGTATGGATATGATATGGATCAATAGGTCTCCTGTAGGCATGCTCCGCCTTTGTAATCCTTTGTCTGTGTGTGTGTGTGTTTGTGTGTGTGTGTGTGTGTGTGTGTGTGTGTGTGTGTGTGTGCGCGTGTGTGTGTGTGTGTGTGTGTGTGTGTGTGTGTGTGTGTGTGTGTGTGTGTGTGTGTGTGTGTGTGTGTGCGTGTGTGTGTGTGTGTATGTGTGTGTACGTGTGTGTTTGGGGTGAGGGAAATTGGGTGGCTCAACGTCATCTGTTCCAGAATAAAGATTTGCCTGGAAGCATTTGCTAAATATTTACCTCGTTCCGCCTTCGTCATTGTCGGAGTAAATCCAATAAATATGATCATTATTTCATTTACTCAGTCATATATTCATCTTTTATATGTCTATTTATTAATTTACTTATTAATAGTTTATGGCAGTGGAGTGTGTGGGGATGAAATGGGCGGAAATGGATTTATGCCTTTGACTTTGGCTACCCCCCTTGTAAGGGGGAAAAAGCCGTTGGTATGTACTTATTTTTGTTTTTGGGGAAGGACGGGATCCCACAACTGCTTCAGCCTTTCTAACTTCACTCCTGCAAACTTCTCCAACTCGTCTCTCCACCTCCTGTCTAGTATTCATCTCCCACGCTTCCCGTCAAGCGGCGTCCAGTAAGTAATCAATTTCCTTCATCTCACAACCATCCACTTTCTCTTCCGCTCTTACGCCTCCCTTTCCCACTCCCCTTCCTCATATCTTTATTCTTCCCTTTCCCCTTCCTCCTATTCTTCTCCCTCCCCTTCCCCTTCCTCCTCCCCTTCCCCCTATTCTTCTCCCCTTCCTCCTCCTCCTCCCCTTCCTCACACCTTCCCCCTCCCTTTCCTCCTTCCTTCCCCCTCCCCTTTCCCTTGTCCTTCTCCCTCCCCTTCCTCTTCCTCCTCCACTTCCCCCTATCCTTCTCCCTCCCTTTCCCCTTCCCCTATCCTTCTCCCTCCCCTTTCCCCTATCCTTCTCCCTCCCCTTCCCCTTCCTCCTCCCCTTCCCCCTATCCTTCTCCCTCCCCTTCCCCTCCCCACAATATCTTCCATTCCAGTCTGCTCTCTCAACTTATTCAGAACGAGTTTGCATCCTGTCCCGAATAAAATCGTCTGGCGACCTTCGCCAGAACAAAATATATGAAGTACGTCATTGTGGATAAAGTGTTAAGACCATCCATCACCCTCCTTGCGTCATTTAATTCACATTCAATTTCTTGTTCTCGCTCCTGCGTGAGGCGTCCAAATCTTCAGACTTGATCCCATGTTATATGATTTACACAAGTCCATCGATCCTCCACTCCTTTCCGCCCACACTCGTCAGCCTTTGTGGACAATCGCTTGTTCATTTCTCCTGACACACATCCCCCCCGAACGTTTTCTCCATGATCTCTTCCTAAACGTTTTCTCAATTATCTCCCCCCAAACGTTGTCTCCATTATCTCACCCCAAACGTTTTCTCCATTATCTCACCCCAAACGTTTTCTCCATTATCTCCCCCAAACGTATTCTCCATTATCTCCCCAAACGTTTTCTCCATTATCTCCCCGCAAACGTTTTCTCCATTATGTCCCCTCAAACGTTGTCTCCATTATCTCCCCCCAAACGTTTTCTCTATTATCTCCCCAAACGTTTTCTCTATCTCCCCCAAACGTTTTCTCAGTTATATCTCCCCAAACGTTTTCTCCATTATTTCCCCACAAACGTTTTCTCAATTATCTCCCCCAAACGTTATCTCCATTATCTTTCCCCAAACGTTTTCTCCATTATCTCCCCGCAAACGTTTTCTCCATGATCTCCCCCAAACGTTTTCTCCATTATCTCCTCCAAAACGTTTTCTCCATTATCTCCCCCAAACGTTTTCTCCATTGTCTCCCCCGAACGTTTTTTCCATTATCTCCCCTTAAACGTTTTCTCCATTATCTCCCCCAAACGTTTTCTCCATTATCTCCCCCAAACGTTTTCTCCATTATCTCCCCCAAAACGTTTTCTCCATTATCTCCCCCCAAACGTTTT
>NW_027467650.1:22500-25000 GCF_046742065.1 Oratosquilla oratoria | reverse complement strand
TGGATGGGTGAGGTAGTCGAGATCGGAGGGGGAGGGGGAGGGGGAGGGGGGAAGAAAAAGAGGGGAGGGAAAGGGGAGGAAAGGTGGGAAGGAGGGAGAGAAGGGGGAGGAAGTTGGGGAGAGAAAGGGGGAATTGGGAAAGGGGGAGGAGAGAGGGGAGGAGGTAGGAGGGAGAGAAGGGGAAGGAAGTTGGGGAGAGAAAGGGGGAAAGGGGGGAGTGAAGGGGGGAGACACAAAGAGGATTTCGATAAAGGCGGGCTTGGGGTGGCACCAAGACAGGGAATGGACCGGCGGTGGGAAGGGGAGGGGGGGGCAGATGAAGAATAGAAGAAGAGGAGGGGGAGGGAGAGGAGGAAGGAAGAGGAAGAGGGAGAAGGACGAGGTTAGGGGGAGAGGGAAGAGGAAAAGAGAGGAGGAGGAGGTTTGGAGAAGGAAAGAGGAAGTAGGAGGAGGAAGAAGAAGTTAACAGAAGAATAAAAGAAGACAGAGGGGAAATAGAAGAAAGAGGAGGATGAAGGAGGACAAAGGAAGAGGAGGAAAAAGGAAGAGGAGGAGGAAGGGTGGAAAAGAAGGAGGAGTAGGAGGAGGAGGAGGAAGAAGGGGAGAAGGAGGAGTAGGAGGGGAAGAGAAGGAAGAAGGGGAGGAGGAGGAGGAGGAGGAAGAAGAAGGATGACGATAGGAGGATAGAAGAGGAGATGAGGTAATGGAAGAGTTCAAGAGATGGTCAAATAATTTATGATTGATATTAGAGACAGAGGAGAGGGAGGAGGAGGAGGAGGAGCAGGAGCAGGAGGAGGAGGAGGAGGAGGAGAAGGAGGAGGAGGAGGAGGAGGCGGAGGAAGTGGGAAAGAGGATGAGGGCAGAAGAAAAAGAAGGAATCTATCTATCTATATACCAAAAGGGCTTTTTCCCCCCTTACCAGGGAGATAGCCAAGTCCCATCCATTTCATCCCCACCTACTCCACTCCCATCCACCACCCTTTCCCCCCTTTCGTCTTAGCTCCTCATGGATGACGGGTCATCCCTGTATCCCTCCCACTACCATGGATCAGAAGCAGCGCAGTAAGACACAGCACATCCACAGCAAGGTCGTTTCACTTAATCGGCGACTCCCCCACTCTCCGTCCCCTCATGCAGAAAAAGTCTACGGGGAAATATCCCTTCGGGCTGCGTCAAAATATCATTTACACATAACCACTCCCTAACTCCCCATTCCCCAACTCAGCCTTCCTTACATCAGAGTATAATCTATACACAGCCATTATTCACTCACCCCTATCTCCTGCCTTCTCCCTTCTTTGCTCAACAGACATTCCCCTCTTGGTCAACGCCCTTTTCACCCCATCCATCCACCTCATCCTCGGTCGTCCCCCGAAGTTCACACCCTCCATCTCTGCCTTCCACATTTCTTTTACTAATCTTTCTTCACTCATTCTTTCCATGGGACCAACCATTCCAATAAGAAGGAGTAAGTTGATGAAAAAAGCTGTTAGAAGAAAGAAAAAAGTGGAGGAAGAGGAGGAGGAGGAAGAGGAGGAGGAGGAAGAGGAGGAGGAGGAGGAAGAGGAGGAAGAGAGGAGGAGGAAGAGGAGGAGGAGGAAGAGGAGGAGGAGGAAGAGGAGGAGGAGAGGATGGAGGTGGTGGTTGTGGAGTGTGCGTATTGACTTGAAATGACGCAACCTTTGCTTATGAAAGAAAACACACACACACACACACACACACACACACACACACACACACACACACACACACACACACACACACACACACACACACACACGCACACACCAAGAAAAGAAAAGAAAAGGCCTTCCGAATGAAGACGACGATCACCGGAAGGTTCTGCTGTTCTAGTATCCCGCTGTTGTTCCAACGTTCCACTGTTATATCGTTCCGTTGTTCCAATGGTCCAGTATCCCGTTATTTATTTGTTCTCCCGTTTCGTCTTTTCAATGCCCTACTGCTTCGTTGTCTTTCTATTCCGTTGTTCCGATGTTCCATCATTCCGCTGTTCTGTTCCGATGTTCCGCCGTTTACGTGCCCTGTATTCAGTTCCGTTATTCCGATGTTCCGCTGATTCTCTCTCGCCTTGTTCCGCTATCCCGTAAGGCCTCCGTTCCGGCATTCCGATGTTCCACTGTTCCGGTGGAGGGCGCCAGAGGGGAACGGGAAATTCTGGTCCATAATGGAGGAGGACAGCGTTGGCCAAAACTTTCTTGAAGGAAGCTGACGTCACACAAAAGGACCGCAAAGGAGACTCCCAGAGTCTTTCAGAAGCTTCCGCCGAAGAGTTCCAACTACCAAAAGGTTCTACGACGGAAGAGAACCACCCACCCTCCCACCCACCCACCCACACAAATGTCCCGTCGCCTGAGTGAAAGGACCCAGTACCTCCCCCAAAATTTACACACACACACACACACACACACACACACACACACACACACACACACACACACACACACACACACACACACACACACACACACACACACATATA
>NW_027467650.1:12500-15000 GCF_046742065.1 Oratosquilla oratoria | reverse complement strand
TGTCGCTTGTAGTGATACATTTATTTTCTTTATTTCATTCTTGTTTATGGGTTTATATTGTTTGAAACTCGTTTCTAGGCCTCAAGCCAAATATCTTTATATTTGTTTGTAGATATTTTCTGTGATATTACAAATATTCTTTATGGAATTTATATATTATGAATATTCACCCGCTCTTGTTGTTTATATGTAAGGCACCGTACTCGGTACTCTCTGAGAGGGTAGTTCATGAAGTGAAACCGAATCACTTGCTTAAAACTGGAAAACGGTGAGGCCAGGTTGAGGGTGTGCTTTTGGGAGTTGCTGTACATTGTGCATGACTCCCCCTCCCACTCCCACTCCCACTCCCCCTCCCCCTCCTCCTCCCACTCCCACTCCCCCTTTACCCTCCTTTGGGAACGTGTGGGAGTTTGTCATGTTTATGTACTACACTGTCGATAGCATGGGCTCTTTGCCTGGGGAACGCTTAGGTGTTCTTGTTCTTGTTCTTGTTCTTGTTCATGGTGGTGGTAATAGTGTTGTTGTTTTTAACAATAGTGATAGTATTGTGTTAAGAGTACGGCCTTCAAGAGACAGCAGTTTATTTATTTCCATCAAATATTGTAGTCGAACATTTACGACTACAACAGTTGTTGATGTTGTCGTTCCCTAGACTGACTGTCCGAGCAGTCCCGTCTCCCCCAAGTAATGCCACGGCCGGTACGAAGTTTCCCCCACAAATCCTTTCATAGAGTGTAAGTTGTGTTGTTTGCGTGCGTGATTGTGTATAATGCAGTCGTCCATTATGTGTTGGGGTGAAGTGTTATATCTTGGGCAGTTGTTGGTGGTGGTAGTTTTGTTGGTTGTAGTGCTGCTGTTGTTGTTATTGTTGTTGGTGGTGGTGACCTAAGTTTTCCTTAATTCGGATGAACAGAGGAAGTATGAAGTAAAGAGGGAACTGTAAAAAATCATCTTAGGGCAGAAGAAGGAAAAAACTTCGTCAACTGAATCATGCGAAGAAAAAGAAGTACTCCTAAGAGTGAATTTTTGAAAATGGGAATTTCGAAAATTAGATGAAATTTTGAGAAATTTCGTAAAGAAAATAAAAGCTCCATAACTCAAGCCAGAGCAAGAGAGATCTTAAAAAAAAAGAATAAAAAAGTTACGAAGAAAATATTTCATAAACTGAGAGAAGGTGAGATAATCTATTTTGAAAGTCGATGGGAAGAAGACATCTCCCTCAAAACGCTGGAGGTGATTGGGCAAATTATTGGAGAAGTTTTGGAGGAGGGAGGTGAAGAATTGATAGAAAAATGAACCTGCCACTGTCCTGACAACCTTCTATTTTCTTCTGGCTAATGTCGCCAGGGGATTTAATTCAGCTGAAAGTCTTGTACTCGTACTGTAGAAAGAAAGAGAAATGGTCAGAAAGATCAATTATTAAGATAACTGGAAGAGAGAAAAAGAGAAGGAAAGAAAAGGAAGGAGGAATAGAGAGGGATGGGAGCTCATATTAGGGAGAGAGAGAAAGAGAGAGAGAAAGAGAGAGAGAGAGAGAGAGAGATAGATAGATAGAGAGAGAGAGAGAGAGAGAGAGGAATGTCAAAGAAGAAAGAAGTTGGATAGGGCGCGACGACACGCGCACACGCACACACACACACACGAACACGCACACATATATACACTCTCAGATAGAGAGAGAGAGAGAGAGAGAGAGAGAGAGAGAAAGAGGGGGTTGGAGGAGCACATCCTAAATCAAATTGGGTTACAATATTGGGTCATGCCGTATATTCTAGGTCACAATAACTTATACACAATACCGTGTGTGAATATTTGAAAACATTTCTTGACAAAGCGTACATTTCCACCAATACCAAAGACCTTTCCCAGTCGTAGGTAACTCTGAGTAAATTGAATTTGGTCGCCACGATTTCGACCTTTTTTTCGTAACCAACTTCAGTCCTTTTGTGTCGCTTTGACACGCAATCTGGAACCTTCTCCCCCCTCCCCCCTTCCCCCTCTTCCCCTTCTCCCCCTCCGGGCCTTTGCCTTAACTGTTAGAATAAAGGATGATCTTCATAGGTTATTTGTGGTTATTTGCGGTTCTGGAAAGAGTCCGCAATAGCGATCTGGAAAAGGAGACAAGATCGTCTTTTTCCAGTTCAGCGAGGGTTTGGATGTGGGTGCTTGCTATGTGCGCGTGGGGGGGGGAGTGTAAGCATGGTTGTCCACGTACACACAGATGCGCGCGCGCACACACACACACACACACACACACACACACACACACACACACACACACACACACACACACATGGCACAGACACACACATGCACGCACAGACACACTCACTTAGACAGACAGATAGACACATACACGCACACACATACACGCACAGACACACACATGCACGCACAGACATACTCACTCAGACAGACAGACACACATGCACACACACACACACACACACACACACACACACACACACACACACACACACACACACACACACACACACAC
>NW_027467650.1:0-5000 GCF_046742065.1 Oratosquilla oratoria | reverse complement strand
TCCTACCGTGATTGTATTTATATCAACCTCTCTCTCCATCTACAACTTTATCTTGTCGTCCTTCCTTTTCATTCTTTTACTTCAACTTTATCTTCGCTTTCCTCGTCTTCCCTCGGTTCCTCCTCCTTCTATTTCATTTGTTCTCGCTAATCGGTTTGTCTCCTTCTCATCTTTCTTTCTTTTCTCCTTTTTCGTACATGTCCCTCCGAGTCGCCTCTTGCTTATCCTCTTTTGTCTTTTCTCCATTTCTCTTCTCTTCGTCCTTGTTTTATGTGTTTCGTCTTTATTCTTAACCAGTATTTACAACTCCATTATGATCAAATTTGGCAAAGAAGTGGTTGCTGTTGCAAATGTAAAATTTCTTAAAGAAATGTAAAATTTCTTAAAGAACGTACTCAGTCCATTAAACCCCAACATAGATTCTTAGGAGAGACAGAGAGAAAAAAAAAAAAAAAAAAAAAAAAAAAAATATATATATATATATATATATATATATATATATATATATATACATATATATATATATATATATATATATATGTATAATTAAAAAAAAATATGAAAAATTTAAATAAATACAAATAAATATCAGCTCCATAGCGCCCGCAACTGAATAAAGTTGTGTGTATTCGTACAGAAGGCTCAAGTTTTTCTTAAAGGGTGTTCGGGTCTAAGCAGACATTTCTGTGGTGGGGGATAAGAATTTCGCAACTGTGTTCCCTGCATGACACAAAAGGCGACTGAATGGGGTGGACAGAATTTCCTCTTTCGTGAAAAATTAACGATCATATCAAACAATATAGACATTAAAAATCATACGCCAGGAGACGCTGAGTAGTATCAGCTGAAGCCGTCACCTTTGCCCTATGTGCTTTGGGGACTGTTTTGCAAGGACCTGGATAATACACGCAACACCACTAAAAACTTGAAAGGCTTGTTTGTCCTTGAAATACAGTGGCGTGCATTCGCCAACACTCATTGTTAGTGTACCCCAGTGCTCAGTTATCCTTCTATCATTTTTGGTGTATATACATTGAATATAAGGATTATGATTTTACTAAAATTATTCAAATGTTAAGTAATTTAGTGCCACTTATTAGGCAACAGTTAGTGGAGTACCCCAGGACTCACTAATTGCTCTATTATTATTTTCAGTGAGCATATATCGAATATGAATATTATACGGTAGGTTTATGAAAAAATCGAACTGATTTAGTGAGTGCAACAATTTAGTGGCAACACGCGTTAGTGGAGTTCCTCAGTGTTTAGTCATTAATCCTTGGTATTCTTGGCATACAGAGAAAATATAAACAAAGGGATTTTTTGATAACAAGTAAATGTTCACAAATATTTCTTAACTTGGTTGTGGTTGAGGGAGTTTAGTTAATAGTGGAGTACCTCAGTGCTTAGTCATTGGTCTTTTGCGTTCTTGGCAAACAAATAAAAGTAGATTAAAAGGCTTTTTGGATAACAAGCGAGTATTTGCAATTAATTCTTAACCTAGTTGTGGCTCGTGGAGTTTAGTTAACAAGGAACGAAATTGCGTGAAGCTTCTATGTTAGAAAAGTGCTCGAGTATCTAATTAGAAACGTGAGTTAGAGCATCTCATTTCTGATGCAAATCAGGAACAAGAAATACAGCTAACCAGTGGAAGCTTTTATCGTGAATCCAAAAATTGGAAAATGGAGTACAAGTGACTTGTTTTATGTCTGTTGTTTTATCTTCCAATTCAGGATTTAGACTTGGCAATTAAGGTAATGGGTAATTAGGAGTCACGTGACCTTATTGAGGCAAACCATCGGGGGTTGTGTATATTTTAGACTAAGAGTATAAGCAGCGAGGGTGTACAGACTGTGTTTAGCGACTACCTCTGTATAAAGACAACTTTCAAACTGAAGAAGAGTTTAAGGTTTATTTCGATACCTATCCAGAGGGATAGAAACGCTAGTAAAATGCAGTCCAAAGCAGCAAGGGGATCTATTATCATTCCATAATGGAGTGACAGATCCCCATATATACATATATATATATATATATATATATATATATACATACATATATATATATATATATATATATAAGTATATATATATAAGTATATATGCAAAGTAGACCACTTGGAAAAAGAAACTAACGAAGCAGAGCGCTTTCGTATATTACATCTTCAGTTGGTACTTTTTGCACTGAAGATGTAATATACGAAAGCGCTCTGCTTCGTTAGGTTCTTTTTCTAAGTGGTCTACTTTGCATAAATGAACACGCGTACCCGTGTTCTTATTAAATATATATATATATATATATATATATATATATATATATATATATATATATATATATTTCACACCCTGTCCACAAGGATAGACGCGCTGGTTAACCACAATCCATAAAAGCCTAACCACAGTCATTAAGGTGATTACAAGGAACAAACAAAATAGGTTTTTTTATCTAGAATATCTTGCAATCAACTCAGACTTTAAAGTATTGGCATTTGAGGGAACCAGGTGAAGATTGAAAAAAAATTGATTAAACATTTCTCCCATTATTATTTGCTCTTCCTTCTCTCTCTCCCTCCTCTTCTTCCTACAGGCTCCTCTCTTAACAAAAAAAAAAAATCTTTTCGTGCCTTTTTCCTGTTCGGTACCATTTCTCTCTGCTTCTTCCTCAAAATCCTGCTCTTCCTCTTCGTCCTCCTGCTCCTCTTCCTCTTCCTCCTCCTCTTCTCCCTCTTCCTCAAAATCCTGCTCTTCTTCTTCGTCCTCCTGCTCCTCTTCCTCTTCCTCCTCCTCTTCCTCCTCCTCTTCTCCCTCTTCCTCAAAATCCTGCTCTTCTTCGTCCTCCTGCTCCTCTTCCTCCTCTTCATCCTCCTGCTCCTCCTCCTCCTCCTGCTCCTCTTCGTCCTCCTCTTCGTCCTCCAGGTCCTCCTCCTTCCTCCTCTTCGTCATCCTGCTCTTCCTCTTCCTCCTCCTTCTTCTGTTCGTCCTCTTCCTCCTCTTCTTTATCTTCACCCTCCCGTCTCTTCTTCACTCTCCTTCCTTCCCTCCTCCTATTCTTCCATCCTTCTCCTCTTCTAGACTTTATCATCGTCGCTGTCTCTCTTCCCGTTTTCTTTCCCGAGCCTGATGACGTCATTACACAATTCCTTGAATTATCCAAATCGTCTCTTTCCACTCTCCTTCTCTCTTCTTATTTTCTCTTTCTCTCTCTTTTTTTCCAATCACTTAGACAATCCTATTTCTTAAACTATCATCATCATCATCATCTCTTTCCGCTCTCCTCCTCTCTTTTCTTGTTTTCTCTTTTTCTCTCTTTATCTCCAATCACTCGGGAGATCCTTGTCTCGTTCTTGAAGGATTATCTCCTTCAGGTTCTCTTCGGGACCCATTAGGTCTCCCCTCCCCCCCCTAATTTCTCATCGTTATCTTTAATTATTTCTCATTTTTGTTCTTCGTCGCTTCCACCCAAACCTTCCTCTCGTCCACATAACAACATGTGATCATCGTGGCGTCTCTCTTATGTCCTTCGTTATTTTGATTGATTCTTCTCTTTTTATTTTCGTTCACTCGTTCTTCTAAACGTCATCTTTACTCACTTCTCCTACCTCCTCCTCCTCCTCCACCTCCTCCTCCTCCTCAAACTCTTCCTATCCTCCTCTTACTCCTGCTCCCTACTTCTCCTCCTCCCTTCGTCTTCCTTCCCATGCTTTTCCTTCTCCTCCCCCTCCCCTCATCTTCCTTTCCCTTCTTCCTTCTCCTCCTCCCCTCTTTCCCCTCTTCCTCCCCCACTTTCTCCTCCGGCTCCTCCCCCTCTTTCTCCTCCTTCCACTTCTAGTCCAGTCTCACCCCTCCATCTGTCTCTTCCTTCCCTCCCTCTCCACCACCTCCTCCCACTCCTCTTCCCCTCATCTTCCTTCCCCTTCCTTCCATCTTCTCCTACTCCTCCACCTCTTCCTCCTCCTTCCACTTGTACTCCAGTCTGATCCCTCCTTACTTCCCTCTCCACCTCCTACCTCTCCACCTCCTCCTCCTCCTCTTACTCTACTTCTTAACCCTCTTTACCTTCTCCTGATCTTCTTTTTCCTTTTCCACCCATGCCACCCCTCTCTCTCTCTCTCTCTCTCTCTCTCTCTCTCTCTCTCTCTCTCTCTCTCTCTCTCTCTCTCTCTCTCTCTCTCTCTCTCTCTCTCTCTCTCTCTCTCTCTCTCTCTCTCTCTCTCTCTCTCTCTCTCTCGTTGTTAGGTGGGAGAGATATGTTACTCACACATTAAAAAGAAGAGAAAGAAGAAGAAGAGAGGAAAAGGAGGAGAGGGAGTAGGTGGGGAGAGGGAGGAGGAGGAGAGGGAGGGAGAGAAGGAAAGGGAGGAAGAGGAGGAGACTGAGGAAGAGAAGGAGTGGGAGGGAGAGGTGGAGGGGGAGGAAGAGATAAACGAAGAGAAGGAGGAGGAGGAATCGTTCGAAGAGTAGGAGTAGGACAAGGAGGAGGAGGAGGAGGACGAGGAGGTATGAAAGGAGGTGTAAGAGGAGGAATAGAAGGAATAGCATTAGGAGGAGGAGGAGAAGGAGGAGTAGTAGAAGCAGAAGAAGAAGGAAGAGCAGAAGAAGGAGCAGGAAGAGGAGGAAGAAGAGCAGGAGGAGGAGTAGGATGAATAGTAGGAGGAGAAGGAATACTAGATGGAGAAGTAGGAAGAATAGCAGGACAAGGACGAAGAGGAGGAGGAGAAGAAGAAGGGAAATATAAGGAGAAGTAGGAAGAGAAGGAGGAGAAGTAGGAAGAATAGCAGGAAAAGGAGGAAGAGGAGGAGGAGAAGGAGGAGGAAGAGAAAGATGAGGAGGAGAAGTAGGAAGAGAAGGAGGAGGAGGAGAAGTAGGAAGAGGAGGAGGAGAAGGAGGAGATGAAAGAGGAAGAGAAGGATGAGGAAGAGGAAGAGAAGGAGAAGGAAGAGAAAGAGGAGGAGGAGGAGGAGGAAGAGAAGGAGGAGGAGGAGGGGAAGAGAGGAAGAGAGG